>NC_034417.1:17353263-17362617 GCF_002078875.1 Numida meleagris | reverse complement strand
GCACCCCCGCCGCCCGCCCCCCTCTACCTCCTGGCCCTGACCCTGCTCCTTTGGGGCCGGGGGGGGGCGGCGGGGCCCTCCCGCACCGTCTATACCAACCACTGGGCCGTCCGCGTGCGGGGGGGCCCGGCCGAGGCCGCCCGCCTGGCAGCCGCCTATGGGTACATCAGCTTAGGGCAGGTAAGGGGGTGCGGGGGGGTGCGGAGGGGCCGTACGGGGCCGCTGGGGTTCGCGCGTGGGGCTGCGGGGCCGGGAAGTTGCACGGGTGGATCGGGGAAACTTTGGACTCTCCGCCGGGGTTGATCGGAGGTGTCGGGAACGCGGGGAGCGGGCGGTCCACCCCCGGTCCGAGCGCGCTGCGGGCGCCGGGGGGGTCCCGGCACAGTAGCCCCCCCGGGTTTGGGGGTTCCGCCCCTTCCCCCTGCGGGAGCCGCGTCCCAACGATTGATTGCAGCTCTGCTTTCTGCCCTAACCCTGCGGAGTGCAATTCGGATGTTGCATCATCAACAAACCCGTCCCGCGCCCGTGTCCCGCAGCTGTCGGGCGGCAGCGTCCCTCCATCCCATCCCGTGCCCCTCTACCGCGTGTCCCCCACCTGCGGCGCCGCGCTCTGCCCTCCCCGCCCGTCCTGCCCCATCCCGACCTCCACCGCGGGGCTGGGAGCGCGCCCTTCTGCTGGTTCTCCTCATTCAGCCCAGCGTCTCCATTAAACGTCCCACTTTGCAGCAGTCGTGCTCCTGCTTTGGGGTTTTGCTGTGCCTTATATCGGCTGCCCTGCGCACTGATCCCTCTCCATCCCATGTATCTGTCCATCCCATCCATCCATCCATCCATCCATCCATCCATCCATCCATCCATCATTTCCATCTGTCTGTCCCATCCATCTATCTGTCCCGTCCATCCCTCCCTCTCCCCAGAGCCCTCCCAGTACAGCCGGCAGCAGGCTGCAGACCAAGGGAAATATTTCTGTGCTTGCATCAGGGCGTTCCTGCCTCTCCTCCGGCGCGTGCACCTCAGCAGTGCTCCGGCTGCTCCGGGCTGTCCCCAGCCCCAGGGCTCACCCATGGGGGAGATCACCCAGGGCTGAACCCCGTGCATCCACATCCCCCTTTGTGCACATGTCCCTGGGGCTCATGGGGACGGGGGGAGGAGAAACGGTGGCACGAAGATTTGGGACCTCTGTGCGTGTCCCTGCTCTGGCACAGGGACCTGCAGTGTTTCCCTCCTTCAGCTTCTGGGACCTCAGATATAGGGACCCCACTGGGACCTTGGATACAGGGACCCCAGTGCCACCACGGGAGCTGCCCTCCCTGCCTCTCCGCTCATGGCATTTGGGAGAAAAGGGGATGGGAAGTAGAACAGCGGCAGCCAAACCTGTGTGATTGTATCGCTGCTTAACATTAAGTATGGTATTTGTAGAGCGATTCCCATTGGAACTGGGATGTGTGAGCTTGTCTGGAGGCAGAAGGCATCAGCTGGCCTCTTGCACTGTTGTGTTTCTCTTTGGGACTCTGCTGCCCTTGGGGTTTCCAGCACCCCCTTTGCTGTGCCTGCGGGGTTTCAGCCCTATTGACACCATCCATGGGAATAAACCTAAGAGCTCCCCCACAGCTCCCACCTGTGGGGCTCCCACCATCCCCAGTGAGCGGAGCAAGAGCTCCTGCCATGTCCTCTCTGATCCCACAGAGGGGAGAGCAAATACTCTTCCATCAATTTGTATTGTTTTTTGGTTGGAAATCCCATTTTTGAGTTCTTCTCCTTGGGTTTAAAGTTAGGTTCAAAGGGTCCCTTGATGCAAGGTCCCGCTCAGAGCAGGGCCGGCTCTCAGTTAAACCCAACCTGACGTGGTGTCCTTATTTTCCCTTCAGTAATCCTGTGGGAATGAAGAACTCTGGTTTATAACCCCCTTGCCCATCTCGCTGCATCTCCGCAGGTTGTTGGGATGAATGAGTGTTGCCCATGCTTCTGCGCTGCGAAGAGAGGGTCCATGTAGAGCCATAGAATCGTTGAGTTGGAAGGGACTCTTAAAGGCCATCTGGTCCAACTCCCCTGCACTGAACAGGGGCACCTACAGCTGATCAGGTGCTCAGAGCCCAGAGCACATCATCACTGGCTGCGAGACGAGGGGTCTGGGGACAGCGCAGCCCCCTGTGCCCTGGGGTCGGCATTTTCCTACAGACAGTGGGCAACCCTCACCTTTGTAAAAACCAATCTCTCTTTTTCCCAGATCGGCAGCTTGGAAAACTACTACCACTTCCACCACAGCAAAACGTTCAAGCGCTCGACGCTGAGCAGCCGGGGACCGCACACCTTCCTCCGCATGGACCCCAAGGTATGGGGCTGTACCCCCAAACCCCACAGCCGGGATCTGCAGCACTGCGCGATGACAGCGCTGTCCTCGAGACGCAGCCCCGTGCATGCACGCGGTGACTCACTGGGCACAGGGATGTTTATTGGTGATGAAAAACACTTAAAGTGACTAAATGCTAACATCTGCCTGAAGGATGGGGGGGAAAGCAAAGGGAGGAAAAAGCCTTCCAGGATCGCGAGGCTGCTGCACGCTCGGGTGTTGATCCAGTTGCCACAACATTTGCTGTCTCGGTGGTTGCTATGTGTGAAATCGTTGGCAATCGGCGTGCATTGCTTTTTCCTAGAGCAAACACCCAAAGGGATTTGGGTTGCAGCTGAGTTGACAAAAGCAATGGGGGACCAGGAGGATGCAGAACGAGTGAGCCCGGGCGGTGTCGAGGGCTGCAGCTCTGTGATATGTTATTCTGGCAGAGCAATCCTCAGCGCTAGTGCCTGGAGATGTGCAGAGTGCTGGAGTGGTGGCAGAGCTGCTCAGGAAACATCCAAACAAATGATGGATTCCCATCTGCGATGGAAATAACTCCATCTCAATGAGTCTGGTGCCAATGGATGGGGCCGAGTCAATATGCTTTCGGTCTGTGAGCGTGTGCCTTGCATCGCTCTGCATGTCAGAGCTCTGAGGTCCTGTTGTTGGCTCTTGCCCTGAGTTTAGAACCTCTTGGAGAATGTTGTCCCTCTTTCCCATGTTTCCAGCTCGTTTCAGAGGTGTCTGGGCATTTGAGCGTGCACAGCGTAATAAAAAAATCCCTGCGAGGCACAAGGAGACGCGACATCGCGGGCTGGGAAACAAACATTGCACAAACCCTGAAGAAGCAGCACATTCAATCAATTGCAGATGTTCCACATCTCGTGTCTTCCAGGGGGCTATTGTTCCAGCCTGGGGATTTATTGGCTGGTTCCGAGGTCCCCTCAGGCGCTGGCAATAGGGTGGTGGTAGAATGTGCAAGAAGCGTCCTAGGGACATGCCAAATCGCACTCCTGCCCCCAGAGACCCCTTTGGGGTCCTGGCTGCTCCCTGTGGGGCTAACATCCACCAAATGGCCCTGTATCACTCAGTGGAGACCCCGGAGCTTGGGAGAGCACAGGAGCTGCCCCTCTGCTAACAGCCCCGGGATCCTAGCGCAGGGCTCTGTTGTAACAGTGTTTCTCGTAGCAAAACCCCATTCTTTTCTTTCTTAATATAATTTCCAGGAAGCCTTTGCCCCCTGTGAAGGGTGATGGGAGCTGTCAGGAATGTCACAAGCTGAGGGCTGCCCCGGGCTCCTTCCCATCCTCACACAGGAGCAGTGCTGGGAAGGGGGTGGGCAAGGAGCCCCTCAGCCGGGGAGTGCTGCTTTGGGGAGAAAAGTCACCTAATTGGGCAATTTCCTCTATTTAATGTAGTTTTTTCAACCAGACCATGAAGCTGCATTTTGTTTTTCCTTCCAACGCTTAAATCCATCGCTGCACAAATGAAACAGCTTGCTATCAGCAGGCAAGGCGCCACGGAACCATATTTTCCTATGAAATATGTTTTTGTTTGTTTCAACAGTTATTTTATTTTATTTCCTCTCCCCCCCCCCCCTTTGGAAATATACAGGTTTAAAAATGCAGCTCCAGGCTGGGAGCTGCTGGGCGCGATGCTCACCGTTCTGCCTCCATCTCTGTAAATCAGAGCCATAAAGCCATAAACCAAGCGCGGAGCGCTCGCTTCGGCTGGCAGCTCCCACATAAACGAGCCAAACAAAACCTTGCCATTTGGATTTGTATTCATTTTTTTGGTAGAAAAGCCCCTGTCTAAAGATCAGAGCCGCGGCCACGCGGAGGTCAGGGCTGCCAGAGCCCCGAGATGTGGGGATGGAAGGTTGGGGAGCTCTGTGCCCAGCTCCAGCACAGTGAGCGTGGGGGGGTAAATGTGTGTGGGTACGTGGCGTTGTTGATGAACCTTCAGTGTTTGGGGCTGCACAAAGCCAGGGGTGTCCGGGTGCGTGCTGGGGGGGCTGCAGGATGGGGACCCACCAGAAATGGGCACTGGGAAGTGAGGGGAGGGAACGGCAGCGCCTTGGCATCGTGTGGAGGTTTACACACACCTCCAGTAAGGAAGTGCCTGACTTTAATATAAGTAAATAGAATCGTTAAGGTTGGAAAGGACCTCCAAGATCCCCAAGCCCACCCCATCCTGCCCCCTGCCCACATCCCTCCGTGCCACATCCCCGCGGTTCTGGAGCACCCCCAGGGAATGTGGCCCCCCCACCCCCGGGCAGCCTGTGCCGGTGCAGCACTGCTCTTTCTAAGAAACGTTTCCTAATATCCACCCTGACCCTCTCCTGGGTGAACACTGTTTATCTCCAAGATCTACTCTGCAACGAATGAATGAAACGTATGGAACTCATGAAAGCTTTCAGCAGGCGATTCCTGGCCGTCTGCCTGTCCATCCTGCCCCTCTCCCCATGGATGAAGTTGGCTGGGGGCTGGGGGCACGTCCCCCCACAGCCCTTTGCCCAGCAGTTCTCTGTGCCCGCAGGTGGAGTGGCTGCAGCAGCAGGAGGTGCGGCGGAGGGTGAAGAGGCACGTCCACGGCAATCCCCCCACCCTGCCCTTCAATGACCCGGTGTGGCCCAACATGTGGTACCTGGTGTGTATTGCCTCCATGCAAAACGAGCTTCACATTCAGATCATTTATTTTTTGCACAAAGGGGTTTGGTTGGAAGCATTTCAGCAGCTCCTTTGCTGCGCTGTGTGCGTGGACACTGGTGCATCACAGCTGCAGTGCCGGCGCATCTTCGCCCATCAAAGAGCTGCTACCATCTATTTGCAATATCATTTTTCCTCCTGCCTGGCTCATCGATCCGTGTTTGACAAGGAAATTTGTTTGAAATTAAGTGCAGAGAGGAAATGGGTGCTTCTAAAGCCAAGAGCCCGCAGCGTGCGGAGTGGTGGAGGGAAGGAATGATGGGGAGAGGGTGCTCCTGGGCTGACTGCTGCCGGGGACCTCGGTCGGTGTGGTGTGGTTGGAGCAGATCTATGAGTTACTGGGAGGTGTTGGAATGTAGATGTGCTCTGGGGTTAATAAATGAGCTCCCTGCTGCTGTGGAGGGGCTGAAGCCCAGGCTGTGGGGTCGCAGCCCCACTGCAGGCTGTGCTCTGCCATTGCTACCCCTGTAGCACTGCGGGGACAGGAACAGCCGCTGCCGCTCGGAGATGAACGTGGTCGCCGCCTGGCAGAGGGGCTACACCGGCAGGAACGTGGTGGTCACCATCCTCGATGACGGGATAGAGAGGAACCACCCCGACCTGCTGCAGAACTACGTGAGTGGAGCACCTGGGGCTGAGCAGGGGGTTTGTTTCTGCAGAATTGTGGGGAATAAGCACAGCTTGAGGCTGCACAGCAAGAGGTCAAAGGAAGAGAGTGTTTTAGGAAGGGTCTGGGCTGCTGTGCCATGGCAATAAGTGGAACCTAACGGTAGAAAACCCATTTCAGGACCCTCTTGCGAGCTACGATGTCAACGGGAATGACCATGACCCAACGCCGCGCTACGATGCCAGCAATGAGAATAAGTATGTGGTCCTAACTGCAAACCTGCTGAGCCCCTGACCCATTGCATCCCATCCCGTCATCCCGTCCCTTCAGAGAATGCTGCTTTGGGGGCTTTACACAGAACCTGCTCACGGTGCTTTCTCCCTGCAGGCATGGCACGCGCTGCGCGGGGGAGGTGGCAGCTGCAGCCAACAACTCGTACTGCATTGTGGGCATCGCCTACAACGCACGCATCGGAGGTGAGGCCAGCACCGCCCACAGCCCCCTGCCCTTCCTACTCCCCCCGCGGGCCATGGTGGGGTTGGTGGGCTCCTGGGGTGGGCAGAGAGATGTTGTTCCCCCACGTATTGCTGGGAACGTGGCACCAGTGTGGCTCAATGTGGCTCATCTGCCATTTAGGCAGATCCCAATGTGGAGAGCAGGGAGCTCGGGTTGGGGCTTGTGGGAGGATGGGGGTCCCCAGCCCTATGCAGGTGATCCCAGGGTGTGGGGAATGTTGGCTCTGTGTGTTTTGGGGTGGAAACTGCTTGGATTGCATCCGTGTCATGAGCCCATGCGTGTGCGTGGATGGTGGTGGCTTTGCCCTAAAGTCCTGGGGAGTCGGTCTGTATGGGGCATGCATTTGGTTGGGCTGGTGGCAATGAGTTAGCTCCAGGAATCGCTTATTTGTGAGGTTGATGTCTGCCAGTGAGCTGCTCGGGAGGGGTCTGGGGGATCTCAAAACGTCCTTACGGGGAAAATAAGTGGTTGTGCACGTGGGGGTGGGAGTGCATTGTGCGGCTGCCGGGAATGTGAGTGGTGAGCCTGGAGCTGGGTGTGCGCTCGGTGGGTGCCTCAGCAGAGGTGGGGCTTTGCCAAAGGGTCTGTGAGCCCTTGTGCCACCCCAGGCACTGGGAGTAGTCCCAAGTGCTTGGTATCTGGTTCTTTGCATCCCAGCGATGCTCCATGCCGCTTCCATTGGGTCGCGTCCTTCCATGCGTGGCTGGCAGTGGGGACCTGTTGGTGGAGAAAGCCCCAGTGGAAGATGTTGTCCTAGGGAGAGTGAACGGGGGGGCTGGCAAAGGCTGTGTCGTGGCCCCCGTTCCCAACCTTCCCCATCCCCAGCCTCCCCGTCCCATCCTGCCTGCGTGATGCCTTCTGCTTGTTGTTCAGCCTGGTTGTTCAGGCTCTGGCTCTGCTCTGCTCAGTGGGATTTAAGGTTTGGCACCCTGCAGGATCAGGTCCTGGTGTCTGTATTTCCCCAGTAAGGGCTATGAAGATGAGCATTGCTTGCTGCCTTTATTATGGGTTCTGTTTTAATTTGCTTCCTTTAATGAGCGCCTTGACCTGTGCGTGTGCTGGGGATGGTTAGCAAAGCAGGCAACCTGGCAAAGCCAAGAAACCCAAGCTCCAGCCCTGTCACCTTTGCATTTGAGAAAGAAAACACTGCAGCTTCAGTGAGTGTGACTTTAGATGGATGACTCAAATAAAGCCGTGATGAATGAGCACGACTTGCTGGGGAAGCCCATTTGTCACGCTCAGGGAGCTCCCACCTAATTGGACTCGCTGCTCTCCATCGCTCATGGATCGCTTTTTATTTGCTGAGGGCAGAACATTGCCATGAGCAAGGAGGGCTCCCGCTGCACATCCTCTCTTCTTTCTTGCAGCGCTCACTTGGGAGGTAGCTTCCCTTCGTGTTTCCTGGGACAGGGAGCTTGGGGCACGGCTTTCTGCATTTCTAAGCTCGTGTTTGGCTGATGTGGGACAGAGTCAGAGAAACGCAATTGAGCTGAGTGTTGTCCGGAGGACAGCTGCAGTGTAATTCCATCTGCCCGCAGTTGTTTTCTTTTAAGAGATGCACATGTGGAAGGGGAAATGCGTCGGTGTAAACTGGAGTCTCCCTGGCTGGATGCTGGGCATCGCTCCGGGCTCTCCCTACAAAGCACCAGTGCTTGCGTCCGCCAGCGCCTTCTGCTCCGCTTGTCCCAGTCTCAGTCCATGTCTCCGTGGGGATGCCATGCAACCCTAGCCTTGGGTCACTGCTGCTCCTGGGGCTGTCCCCATCCTGGCACTGTAGGCACTGGTTGGGCAGCGATGTGACACGGAGATGAGCACTGCTGTCTCCATACACGGGGGTCCCGTTGTCCTGCGGCACTGCCCACCGCCCGTGTGTGCCCAAAGCCAATGGGGCCACGAGCACTGGGGAAACGCTGCGGTCATCCAGGTGGGGTTGTTGGATTAGATGGGGAAACCAAGGCTTTAGGGTGGGGAAATTAGGGTTTTAGGATGGGAATATCAATGATGGGAGCGCAGCTCCCTCCTAGCAGCTCAGTCCTGCTGGAGCTGATTTTAAACCCTCGCCCAAAACCTCACTGTTTGCAACAAAGCAGCACAGGGAGCAAGAGCAGAGCTCCCTGTGTGCCCTCCCAGCCCCTGGCTGTGGGGCTCGCCGGCGCTGCTGTGGGTTGCAGCTATTGGAGGCATGCCGAGCCTCGCGGTTTCCGCCACCGCTAACAAAGGCCTTTGATTGCAATCCTTGCACTTTCATAAAAGCCATTAAGCCCTAATGTCTGATGTTTTTGTGCTTTTAGGCATTCGTATGTTAGATGGAGATGTAACAGATGTTGTTGAAGCGAAGTCGCTTGGCATCAGACCCGATTACATTGACATTTACAGCGCGAGCTGGGGGCCAGATGATGATGGGAAGACAGTTGATGGACCCGGCCTATTGGCCAAGCAGGCTTTTGAGCATGGCATTAAAAAGGTGTGGACCGCGCAGCGCCCGGCGCTGGCACTCCTCCCCTGCCCCGCGGGACCCCTGCTCAGCCCCCGCCTCCCATCCCTGAGCTCCGAGGGTTTGGTGATGGGGGACCCCTCGAGTGGCAAAGCCCTGGTGCTTTTATATTAAAAAGGAAAGGGCAAATATTGGCTCAAAGCACTGGGAAAAGCCCTTCTGCGGCCCCTCGGTGGGTAAGTGATGCTCCCCCCGCGTTTTTGGGCAGCTTGGGGTTGGGTTTGGCTGCCCCGAGACCATTCCCCTCCTCTCCTCTCTGCTCTCAGCTCTGCTGCCCTTGTGTTATCTATAAATAGGGTGGAGTGTTTTCCCACTATTTACTTGATTTCCTGCCGGGGCGGTCAGGCTGAAGAGGAATTCATTGATGTTGCTGGGAGTTCACGCCGTGTAAATACAGGGAACAGGCCGCCCTTCACAGAGCTTTTTTCCATGCAGAAGTGAGCGGGCAGCAGTGGGGTCCCTGCCTGGCACGGACCCGTCGTTTCGGGAAGAGTTCTCCATATCTCTGCTTTTGTTTGAAGGCAGGAGCTGCAGCTGAGCTCAGGGCAGTTGGACAAGGGAGGGGGTTTGGATGAAGATGGGTCCTGCACCCCTGGGTGCCCTTTTCCCCCTTCCCTTTTCCCCCTTCCCTTTTCCCCCTTCCCTTTTCCCCCTTCCCTTTTCCCCCTTCCCTTTTCCCCCTTCCCTTTTCCCC
>NC_034417.1:17320061-17353075 GCF_002078875.1 Numida meleagris | reverse complement strand
TTTTTTGAGTGAAGCAGGATTACTGATGGACTGCTGTGTTCACGAGCCCCGTGTTGCCTTTCCCACTGTACCAAGCTGATTTGGGTTCTGCACCATCCCCATCTCACACCCTCCGTTCCCCAGTGCCACCCATGTTAGCAGCCCTCACCACCCTCCTTGTAGAGCTCCTAATTGCCGCCTGCCTCCCCTTAATTAATGAGGAAAGCAATAAGCGGAGAGCTAGCAGCAACCTTTAGCCCAAGCAAATGGCTGCGTCTGAGTTATAAATCCTTAAAATTGAGTTTTTAATGGAAACATTAAAATAACCTTTATCTGTTAGCGGTAGGGCTGCACGTGGGTCATTTATCATCTCGTTACTCACCACACTTGTTAGCTCCCGAGCTAATAGGGCGATATTTCTCCTGGCACCATAGGGCTCCAGCACTACGGGAGCAGGGGGTGTGCACCTTGCATCCCACTGATTCCTTGGTCCCAAGCGTTGGCCAAGGGGGAAATCTCAGGAGTTTAGATGCTGTCTGCGTCCCGTTTTTATTGCAGCCTTGCTGGGGGTTGTTGGTTTGGGGAGGTGGCCAATAAATCCATCGTGTGTTTCGGGTCTGCTTGTGGGAAGCTTCATGGCTGGTTGGGGAGTGCAGGGATGGCTTAGGGCCAACCAAGCTGCAAAGTGGGGCAATGTCCTGCTCTGCTGGGAATCGCCTTTGGGTGTGAGCGGTGCCGTGCTGGGATGGAGAGATGTTGCTCGTGTGTCCTCTTGGCTCTGGTGCTGATTCCCACTGTGGATGCAGTGACACAGGCAGAACCTGGAGCATCCTTGTGAGGGAGATCTTGGCTTCCCCATGCGTGTACCCGAATGGAGCCCGTAGCCACATCTCTGCATGTGGTCTGTGGGTACCATTAGATGCTGTAGGTGGCACATGGGTTCTGTTGGTTCTTTCTTGCTGCTGGTTCTTGTTGGCCATCACGCATGGCTGGCCAGCCCAATGTATGCATGGCCATATATGTGGGAGTCATGATAAAACCCAATGAATTGCTCTGATTTTGCATCTTTTTCTGTGGGAGCAGACAGCCAAGCAGAGGGAGGGGAGGCAGGCGGGCACCGATCTGCCCAGGTGAGCTCTGAGCTCTCTGCAGGGAGCCTGGGGCTCCAAGGAGGCAAAAGAGCAAGGCAGCCATTTCGGGAAAGGAGACTTAATTACACAAGAAGGATACACTGGGATGGTGCTCCATTCCATGCCTGCTCAGTACCTGCTCAGAGCATCAGGATGTGCAATAACACATCAGCTCCGTGCGCCCCAAGGGGAGCAAATGGGCCCCCTTGTGTCTCACTGCCAGCTTCATTAGGGGCCCCTTGTTAGCAGCATGGCTGCTCCCACCTGGGACTTTCCCCAGCTCCGGGGAGGTCTGGGCAGCCGGGGAGGCTGCCCGGTGGGGATGCTCTATCAGATGTTTGTGCCAAGCCATGAGGGAAGGAAAGAAGCAAACAAACAAAGCCTTAAGGATGTGTTGCAGGAAGCTCTCTGATGGTTTGGGTGGGCGGTGGGTGGCTTTGTGATGGGCTTTGTGGGCTGGAGAGAAGTGGGGCACGGGTTTTGGGGAGTTTCCTGACATTCCTCTAGGATGGGGTGACCCAACTGCTCTTACCCAGAGGGAAAACTCCATGCTGATGCCACCCTTCCACCCTAACCAAACCCTAAACCCTGCCCCAAACCCAGTGCAGTGGTGGCTGCCCCCGCTGCTGCCCCCTGCTCCCTGGGCTGCTCCCCAGTGCTCATCCTGGGCAAACACTCGGTGTCCTCACCCCTTTACCTCTCTGCCCACAGGGTCGCAGGGGCTTGGGGTCCATTTTTGTCTGGGCATCGGGAAATGGCGGCCGGGAGGGCGACTACTGCTCCTGTGATGGCTACACCAACAGCATCTACACCATCTCCATCAGCAGCACCACCGAGAATGGCTACAAGCCCTGGTACCTGGAGGAGTGTGCATCCACCCTGGCCACCACCTACAGCAGCGGAGCCTTCTATGAGCGGAAAATTGTAAGTTCAGCCCTGAGTGGGTCAGCAGCCCCTTGGGTGTTCGTGGTGAGGGGTTCTGCTCGTGGGGTTGTTTTGGTGACAGCTGCTCAGTGCGTTGGCACTGGTGGTCTTGTCCTTGGGAAGCTCTGAAATCTGGGTTTTCCCATTGGTATGCAAAAATGAAAACAGGCACATGTTTGTAGAATCATTAAGGCTGGAAAAGACCTCTCGGATCCCCAGGTCCACCCCCACTCCCACCATGCCCACTGGCCATGTCCCTCAGTGCTGCATCCCCATGATTCTGGAACGCCTCCAAGGGCAGTGACCCCACCGCTCCCTGGGCAGCCTGTGCCAGTGCATCACCACTTATTCTGAGAAGAAATATTTTCAAATATCCAACCTGCTTGAGACAGAGAATTAAGAGAGCAGATGGAGGTGGTTGGCAGGGATGCAGCAACACGTCCCTGCCATGCTGCGGGCTGGTGCACCAGGGTGCAGCGGTCTTCAAGAGCACAGAAGAAAAGCAGGTGCCACATCCCATCCCAAAAATCACCAGGACAACCCCAAGCCCATCAGTTTTTTAGAGCTATAACCAGCTGAGCATCGCCCATCTCTGCCTTCTGAGCTTTAGGTACTCAAACACCATGTTCCTGCCTGAAAGTAAAAAGCTGGAAATGGAGTTGGGCTCCATGGTCCTTATGGGTCCCTTCCAAACTGGGGTAGTCTATGATTCTCTGACTGTCCTTTGTTTCTTTTCTTTCCATGGGAATTCCTGCCCAATGCCAGAAGCTGGAGCTTTTAAGGAAAGCGCTTGATACAGCATGGCTCAGCTAAAGCCTATGGGCATGTATTCCAGCTCTGCTCGAACCATGGCTTTTCCTCCAGCTCCACAACAAAACTAACTTCTTGCCCTTTTCAAACAGTTTTTTTTGCAAGGGAAAATATAGGCACAGGCATTTTCTTACATGCCAGGTGTATCTGCAGCCCCTTTTTTGGGCTGATGGTGTAGGAACTGCGGCGAGGGTTCATTACCCACACCATGGCACCATGGTTTCCACTGAGCTCTCAATGGGTCAGCAGTGGGAGCACCTCCGGCATTGTGGGGCTGCAGCTGCTCTCTCTGCAGGTCACCACTGATCTCCGGCACCGCTGCACTGATGGCCACACCGGCACCTCCGTGTCTGCACCCATGGTGGCCGGTATCATCGCCTTGGCTTTGGAGGCAAAGTAAGTCAACCCTGCTGGGGCGGGACCTTCCCAAGCTTAGGAGGATTACTTTTGCAGAACACCAAATGCGCTCTCAGCGCCTCTCTAGCCATCCCCTGGCTTGCAAGGCAACTGCTCATTAACTTCTGTTGGTGTTTTTGTGGGGTGGAATACAAACAAGGCCCTGTCTCCCCTTGCTGTGAATGGGCAATGCTGCCGTTGCATTTGGGGGCGGTCGCGCTCAGCAGACTCCATCTCCTCCAGTTTAATCTTGGTGCCCAGGTTCAGTGAGCACGTTCTGGGAGATGCCATTTTCCTTCTTAAGAGTGTTAGGTGTAGTATTTGCATTGTTTACCCAGGGCATAAAACGCAACATTAAGTACCAGGGCCTGGTGCGGGGAGACGTAGGCGCTCAGATGCCCCATTATGATGAGAAGGAATAAATTGTATTTCTTCTTCCTAAATGTTGTTTGAGAGCAATATCAATAACAGCTCGAGATGCTGAGGAGATGACTGTAAGAAAAGCATGGAAAATTCTTTGGAAATATCCCTGGGTTGGGGCGTGGAAACAGGCAGTGCTCACTGCATGGCACCATGAGCATGGACATCATGTCAACCCTGCCTACAGGGTTTTTTGGAAACTCTTTGGGTTTTGTTTTTATGTTAAATGAGCAACCCAGGGTTTTCTCCAGCTTTTTTTTTTCTTTAGCCTAGAAACTAAATACCCCTTGTTCATGGGCACACAGCATCCCTCCCTGGGTTCTCTCCCTCTATTTGGGCACCCCAAGCAATGGCCACCTTCCAGGCAGGGCATGAGCCCTGAAACAACGAATTCATACCCTATTTGAATAGGAAAACCTGATTTTTAGCCTGACGGGAGGACTGGGGGCAGCAGAGCTGTGCTGTGATTGCATCTCCTTGCAGCCCCCTGCTCACCTGGAGGGATGTCCAGCACCTCCTGGTCAGGACCTCACGGCCAGTGCACCTGCGGGCAGCCGACTGGAAGACCAATGGAGCAGGGCATAAAGGTGAGGTGCCGTGGGATGGCAAAAACAGCAGCCAAAGGGAAATTAGAGGCCCCCAGGTCCAAGGGATTCACACTGGTTGGATGCTCTCAGCTGGACTGGGGACTCTGCTGTTGGGGGATCTTTGCAGCCTCGCTTGGTGGAGGTTCTCCACTTCCACATCTGCAGTGTTGGGTAGTATTGGAGTGAAAGGACCTGAGGGAACAGCATGGAGTCAGGGCAGGGTCAGGTTGGGTGTTTGGGAAAGGTTCTGCCCCAGAGAGTGGTGGGCGTGGAACAGCTCCCCGGGGCAGCGGGCACGGTCTCGAGCTGCCAGAGCTCAGGGAATGTTGGCACACCGCTCTCAGACATCAGGTTTGGATTTGGGTTGTCCAAGGAGTTGGACCCAATGATCCTTGTGGGTCCCTTCCAGCTCGGGATATTCTATGACCATTGGGCTGCTCCTGGTTTTTTGTGGCACCAGGGTGATTTTGGGGTGTAAATCAGGCGGGTTGATGAGCTCCACGTGTTGGAGCACGTCCTGCCTCAGTGGGGTCAGCTCTGTGGGTGGAGGACCTGAAACACCTAGACATGCTAGGAGCAGCGTCTGTCAGGCAGAGTGGAGGTTTCTGAGTCTTCTCTCTTTTCAGTTAGCCATCTATATGGCTTCGGCCTGGTGGATGCAGAAGCTATAGTGGTAGAAGCCAAGAAGTGGAAGACGGTGCCGCCCCAGCACATCTGTGTGGGAAGCCTGGACAGGGTGCCCAAGTGAGTGGTGGGGCTGGGACATGGTTCTCTTGAACTGGAAGAACTGGGGCTGCAATCCTGGGTCAACATCAGCCTCCTGAACAAGCCAGAAGCATTTCTTCTGTAGTTATTTTGTTGTTTGTTTTGTGGTTGGTGTTACTCTGTGATGAGATATTAAGGCAGGAGGTCCCGTGGGCTGTGTTCTGGGACCAGCTCTGATGGTGGGTGATTTCTCCTGCCCCCTCTTGTGTTTATGCTTCCTGGAGGGGGTGACCAGGCCCTGTAGTGACCCCTGGTCCCCTCAGGGGCTTGGGGTCTGCTGGGACAGAGCAGAGCCTCCAACCACAGCACCGCCTCGCCTTGCAGTGAGCTGTTCAACAGGAAAGCGCAGTTTCTTTGGAGAGCATCAAGTATGCAAAGCAGGAATGGATTTGGAGCCAAGTGCGTTCATGAAACTATTTATCTGATACAGACACTAATTACAACCCAAAGAGGAATGCTGAGCTGATAATTATAATAAAAAAGTGCCCTTGCAACCCATAAGGCATAGATCTTAGAGGCAGTTCAAAAGCATCTCGTTACCATCGGGCAATTCAGCAAATCCCCCTGCTAGGACAATGCATTGCCATGGAGGAGGTGATAATTTGCCACTTTCTGCAAAGCAGTAGGAGACTGGGTTTAAACACAACTGAGAAGAAATGAGGAAACACGGCGCCGATGGGGAGCCAAGGGAAATACTCCAAATACTCCCAAACATGAGGATTAAGCCTTCATCCCATCCATCTCTAGGCAGAGCTAAGCTGTATTTGGGAGCCCAGTTCCCATCAGTGGGATGGTACCTAGTTCCCTTCAGTGGGAGCTTGATGCCCCAACCCTTCCAGCCTGTTACAAAGGGGATTTTTTTTCCCAGTGAGGAGCAAACATTACCCGTGCACACGGCATGAGTGCTCAGGATTTGCATCACCATTCATTGGCTACCATTGCATCCCGGCAGGTACATCCGCCCGGACCACGTGCTGCGTGCCAGCACCCTGAGCAGCGCCTGCAGTGAGCAGCGCGAGCAGCACGTGCTGTACCTGGAGCACGTGGTGGTGCGGCTCAGCATCGCGCACCCGCGCCGTGGCGACCTGCAGATCAGCCTCGTGTCACCGGCGGGGACCAGGTCGCAGCTCCTGGCCAGGAGGTGAGAGCTGCCGCCGTGAGCTGCGCTTGATGCTTGGGATTTTTGATGGGGAGCCCTGTAGCACGTTCTGCTTGCAAGGAGATCCACACATCCTGGGCCCGTGCAACGATGCCCAACGCATCCTTCATTCCACATCTCCCTTTCTTGATTGAATAAGACCTGTTTGGCTTTCCCTCTCCCGTCGCAGAGTGTTTGACCATTCCAACGAGGGCTTCAAGGGCTGGGAGTTCATGACGGTGCACTGCTGGGGGGAGAGGGCAGCCGGCGAGTGGACGCTGGAGATCCAGGACACGCCGTCCCAGGTGCGCAGCCCCACTGCGCAAGGTAAGTGCCTGCACCGCCACGCCTCCACCCCGGGCTCTTTGCTCCAAATTTTGCTTGCCCCAAACTTTTATACCTCAAGTCTTTTGCCCAAATTTACCCGAATTTCCAAGAATGGGCGTAAAAGCCCAGCCCTATTGCACGGAGGCTGGGCTGAACCGGCAGCAGGTTTTCTCCCTCTAGCAAACTTGCTGCAGCCGAGAGCGAGGTTTCCAAAATTAAACTGTAATGAGTCCAAAACGAGGAAACCCGAGAGCTGTAATTGTTGTTTGTTTGTTTTGCTGTGCTGCTTGAACATCTGGAGCGTGGGATGGTTGTGCAACGGCACAAGGGGACAGTGCCCTGTGGGTGCGGATGGACGTCCTGACCGAGCTGCCACTGCACAGGCTGGGGGGGACTGTCCCCAGCCAGAGCCCCCCAGGTGTCCCCAACCCCAGCCTGGCCCCAGTCCCTGTCCCCTAAGTGGCCAAGGAGCAGGGCTGGTGGGATACCGCCCCGTGGGAAGGGGATGTGGGACATAAAATATTGTGCCCCAGGCTTGTGTGCCATGTGGGGGTGTAAAAATTCATATTCTTACTGATAGAAAGCCAGGAGAAAATTAAAAACTTCACCCACGCTGCTCTCTGGCAGGAGGAACAAATGGGGGCTCATTGTGTAGAAGGTGTTGCTGTTTGCTGCCTTGGCCTGAAAGCTTTTGAACTCATTGGAGCAGCAGCAGAACGCCCCCAGAGCTGCTTTGCCCCCGTATTTGTGGTTCTCAGTTGGCATTAGGGAATCAACTCTGTGCGTCTGCACGCTGCCCCAGGGCTCTGCCTTACCTGGCTGTACGGAATAAACCCCAAACGAGCACATTAAGTCACCCCTTAGGGAGCTGCAGCAGTGTGTTTGAAGCAGAGAGGGCAAAACGGGAGGGAAGAAAGATGAAGGGGAAGAAAGGGAAGAGGTGCTCGTGGCCAGGGCTGGGATCTTCCCCTCCACCGCCACTCGCAGCCCAGTGCGGGGCTGACATTTGCCAGCACTCGGCTGCTGAGATGGGAGGCAAAACCTCAAAGTCAGTTTGGTTTTCTGTTGGCACCAGAGTCTGTGACTGAGCTGTCCCAGCTGAGGGCACCTGAGCTCGCCCTTTTGCTGGCTCCACGCCGTCTGTGCTGGATGGAGCAGGTGACTTCTCGCTGTCCTGCCCGAGCACGGAGCTTACAGCACCAAGAGCCAAGATGCTTGTTTGAAATTGTTAAGCCCTTCTTGGAAACGCGGGGATTAGCGGTTAAAACAGAATGCACCGCAGGCTTGAAGTGACTTGCATTGATCAGGAATCGCAACAGAAAGAACTGCTGGGAGGGAGCAGCTGTGTGCTCTGGATGGTCCCCAAGCCACACAGGCCAGGGCAGGACACCCATGGGGAGCTGTCCCTGTTGGGGCTGCACCCGTTGCACACTGGGGACACTTTCAATGAATGGGGGTAAGATTTGGGGTGCGGGGGTCAGGCACTCGCTGTATTTTGGGTGATCATGGAATCATTAAGGTTGGAAAAGTCCACTGAGATCATTGAGTCCAACCATTGACCCATCCCCACCATGCCCGCTAATCACATCACGCTGAGCTCAGCCCTGAAGCACAGGACGGGGTAAGCACTGTGTGGGAAGCTCGGTGTGATGGTGCGCTGCCCTGCAGGGAAGCTGAAGGAGTGGAGCATCCTCTTCTACGGGACGGCTGAGCACCCCTACAACACACCAGGGGCCCCCCAGCCCCGTACAAGGACACTGGAGGTGTCGGAGATGGAGCCGTCAAGGGCAGCCTTCCTGCAGAGCCAGGTGGAGATGGCGGAGGAGGAGGAGGAGGAGTACGCAGGTAAGCGCCTCCGGGTGTCCTTCCCCCCAAGGTAACCCCAAAAATCTGAGCTGGGATAATAAGGGCGAGGTAGGGGGGTGGGGAGGAGCAGTGCGTGTGGCTGGAGCGGGGCAGCGGGATGGTAAAATTAGAAGGTAGGAAAACAGCACGCCGGCGCTCCCACCACAAATTGATGGTGGAGGCGTCTGGGGAATAAAAAAACAAAGATCTTCTGCTCACCTCCCTCTGGAGCAGACAATGAAATGTGTCCCCTTCCCTCTGTGTCTCCCGACTGTCTGTGCTGGGAGCATCCCCGCAGCCCCCGGGTGGCTCTCGGGCTCTGTCCTTGTGCCAGAGCTGCCGGCTGAGCTGCCGTCTCCCACCAGGTCCCTGCCACCCCGAATGCGGTGACCAGGGCTGCGATGGCCCCAGCGCCGACCAGTGCTTGAACTGCGTCCACTACAGCCTGGGCAGCGTGAAAACCGGCAGGTGAGGGGCTGCGGGGTGCTTGCACGGAGCAAGAAGCATAAGGGAGAGAAAACAGAGGCAGGAAGCATGGAGATCCCTGCCCTGCAGTAGGGTGGCATGGGGGAAATGGAGGCAGAAGGGTAAGTCACGTTGCAGGAAAAGGGTTGGCTTTGCTGGCCGGAGCCACCGCTGACCAAAGGATGGATGGCTGAGGTGCCAGCTGGCTCCCAAAGTTGGGCTTTGCTGTGATGGGCACGGGGCTGGGCACCCCCCAAAACATGGGTGGCAGTGGATGGGCAGAGCAAACCCAAGCTCACCCTAAAACTCAGCCCCTCCGCTCCTCCCCCAGGATGTGTGTCAGCTCCTGCCCGCCGGGCTTCTTTGGTGACAAGGCAGCGCGGAGGTGCCGGCGGTGCTACAAGGGCTGCGAGAGCTGCGTCGGCCGGGGCCCAGGGCAGTGCACGGCGTGCAAGAGGAGCCTCTACCACCACCCTGAGATGGGAGCCTGCCTGCCCCTGTGCCCCCCCAGCTTTTACGCCGAGGAACGTAAGGATGCTCATAGATGGCTTGTGTGTCGTAGGGCTAAACCCTGCGGGCATTCGTGCACTTTCCAATGGAGAAAACACTTTGATTTCCAAGTGCCAGCTCAAGTGCCACCAGGATGGAGGGAGGAGGTGTGCACGAGGGGTGCAAAATGCACTCGGAGATGTTAAACAGGGGCAGTTGTTAATGGGGCCGTGCGGCTCTGCCTGTAAATCCCCATCCAGGTTTTGTCCTCACCCACTCTCCTTGTGGTTTTGTGTTGGTTTTTTTTTTTTTTTTATTTTTTGAAAGGTCAGAAACGCTGTCTGAAATGCCATCAAAGCTGTAAAAAGTGTCTCGGTGAGCCGGAGAAATGTACTGCATGCAAAGATGGGTTCAGGTAAAATACCAGAGCTTGTACCTTCAGCACCGGGGCCTGTGTTTTAAATTTGGGAAACGGATGAGCAGCCTGCCCATGGGGGGAGATTACAGAGTCATTAGTTAAAGACCTCAGATCCTGCTTTGGAGGTTGTGCTGCAAAACGGTGCAAAGGGAATGGAGAGGCGGCACTTCGTGGCTCTTTGGAAGATGGAAAGCACCCATGGGGATGGTTCAGAAGCGCCCATCTGAATTCAGTGGCGTCTAACACAAGGGAAAGAGCAGTGAACACGTTTGCACCGCACACTGCAAACCGCCTGTGGGGCAGGCTGACTGCGTGCTTCGTGCAGGGGCTGCGGGAGCTGGGGATGGGCTGTGCCAGCTCCCCAGAGCCGATGTGCGGGTGCCAATGTCCTCTGCTTTCCCATCAGCCTGGTGGGAGAGAGCTGCGTGCCCGAGTGCCAGCCCACCATGTATCTCAGCCGTGAGCACCGGCGCTGCGAGACCTGCCCTGCCGGCACAGGTACAGCCTTCATCCCCAGCAAAAACCCCTGCAAAAACCCCAAATCTCTGCGCATCGCACACAGGAGCCCACAGCACCCAGGGCCCCAGGTGCAATTCTCAAGCAGAGAGGGGAAATCACAGCACAGGGAGGCTGTGGGCTGCATTATTTTCCCTGCTCCCATCCCACTGAATAACCGTGTCCATAGG
This sequence comes from Numida meleagris, assembly GCF_002078875.1. NCBI lineage: Eukaryota > Metazoa > Chordata > Aves > Galliformes > Numididae > Numida > Numida meleagris. The sequence continues at coordinate 17,342,696 of NC_034417.1, read as the reverse complement.
GAAATGCCTGGAGGAGCCCTGGGGATGGAGTGCTCCCGCGCACGGTGCAGGTGCAGGGCTGTGTTCCTGCTGGAAAGGCTTGTAGGGAGTTTTTACATTTTGATTAGAGCCATTCTTTATTTCCTGATCCTTCTGAATCCAGGTGCTGCGGTTTAATAAGGTTGCGGGGGAGGCTGTAAAACCTTCTCAGAGTGATGGAAGATGGCTCTGCAGTCCTTAAAAATGTCATGTGCCCAACGTGCGCTGTCCCCAGGGCTGGGGACATCCACCTATGTCCCCAAGACACTGAGCGTCCCCTTTAAATTTTGCTTTTTTTGCTGTCTGCAAGTCTCATTGTTTTCCATGGTTAATGTTTGTGCCTGCTCTTGAAATCATCATAGATCTGATGATAATATGATCTCCAGACAATTCATGTTCAGTCATATGAATCTCATTTATCATACACAGGCAATTTCCTAGGGCTAAATCCAAAATATTTATTGATCTCGTTGGCAAGCGTGGAAGGGAACGGAGTCTTAATCCCTTAAGAAAATTATTTTCCTTCTAATTCTTATTCCGGGCAGTGTAAATGCACTTCTCACCATTATTTTTCAAGCCTTTTCCCCTCTCCTTTTCCCACATGACCGTTTCTCACACACAACGCATGGAAGGCTCCTAATGATGGCACGGCTGTGACATGTGGACACTGCACATCTCCTCCCCAGTTGCATTTAGCACCTGTCTTTTTTTCCATGCATTGCACTGAGCAGGGTGGGAGAACCAAACTGGTGCATGCATGCCTGGGAGCAGGAAGGGATGCTCAGAGGGAACAGGGGATTTTGATACAAGGGCTGCCAGGGCAGGATGTTGGATGGGTTTTTGGGGTGGGAGCAGCATGCAGGACCCCAGTGGCACAATGAGCACCTTGTTCATACCCAAGTGGAACTGAGATGTGAGGTGGCTTCTGTCCCTTGTCTTGCAGGACCCGGTGAGGATGACTGCACACCCTGTACCCCTGACACCTCTGCACCCCACTGGCGCTGCGTTCCTGCCTGCCGGGAGGGCTTCTACCCTGCCGACAGCCACGGGCTGCCCAACAAGGTCTGCAAGAGGTAAGGAGCTGGTAAAAGAAAGAAGTGACGGTGGTGAAAACAGCTTTGCAGCTGGAGCCGTTCGTAGGGAAATCAAACAAAAAGGGGAGGAGGGAGCCAGCTCAGCACATCCCATGTGCCACCCAGCCAAGGTGCCTTGGGGCTATGTGGAGGGGCTCAGCCCCGGCCCCGGGCTCTCTGGGAGGTGTGGGAGGCAGGGTGATGTTGTGGCACATGTTCCAGCTCTCAGCAGAGTCCCTGCCCCGCGGCCACAGCGTTCACCCATCCCGGCACCCAGCACAGGGCCTGGAGGTGCTGCGGGGCAGCAATTTGGCTGCACTCCCCATGGGGCCGATGTGCGAGGGAGGGTTGGAAGGCGACGCGGCTTTCTGAGGCACAGAGTTTCGGATTTGCTGTTTTCCACCTCTTCCGTTCTGCTGCCGGCAGCCCGGCTTCGGGGCAGCACGTAGAGCGCAGCGTGGTCTCTCCCCAGGTGCGACGAGCACTGCTCCGCCTGCGAGGGCTCCAGCGGGAACTGCGTGCGGTGTAAGGACGGCTTCAGCCTTCTCGGCGGCTCCTGCGTGACCAACGAGACCTGCACCAATGGTGAGTGGCACCGATGGTCCTCCCCCGTTGCAGAAATGAAGGGTTTTGGGGATTCCCTTGGCAGTCTAGAGCTAAAGGCAGCCTGGCCTGCTGGGGTGCGGGAGGGCTGGAGGAGCTGCTGGCTGGCTGCCTGTTGCTCAGATGCATCCAAGCGTTTGTTCTTCATTCTGCTTTAGTCTCGGGGCTAATTCTCCCCCTCGCTGCAAAGCTTCTTTCTTCCTTCATTAGAACCATGTGAAAGATGCCCTGAAAAAGCAACGCCTTTTCCATTCTCTCTTCTCAAACACTGGAACGAATTGCACCGCCTGTTACGTGCGATGTTTGTTTATTTAAAATGTTAATCTGCTCTCATTTTCTCTTGTTCCTCGGCCGGCCTCCCAGCTGACAAGACTTTCTGTGAGATGGTGAAATCAAACAAGCTCTGTGAAAAGAAGCTGTTTGTGCAGTTCTGCTGTCAGACGTGTCTTATGGCCGGGTAAAGTCCAGCGGCCGCATCCAGGACTTCCACCGACTGCCAGCCCGGTTTTGCCAAATGTTTAGGACGGAAGTTTTATTTTTTCAGCTTTGGGAGAGTTTACATGGTGCTGTCGTAAGTTTGATGGCTTTAATATCACTGTCAGCTCGTTTCTATAGCAATACGTTAAGCAGAGAGCGGATCGTAGCCTGAATGATGGAGACCTGCAAGGCCCCAGGCAGGCGGTGATATTAATACTCTCAAACACTCTTCATGAGCAGGGAGCAAGGCACGACCCGTGCACCCAAGTTTGGTTCTGCACAGAAATCCTACAGACGTGTGGGCTTGGAGTGGCCGAGGGGACATGGGACAGAACACACACACAGGTCTGGCCCCGCTTTGTGCTCGGTGAGAGCCCCAGAGACCTGCACTGCCACCAGCCAGCGCCGTGCTCCATGCCCACGTGAAACGACGAGCGGGCGCTGCCCGGAGCGGGCTCTGTGCCGCTCTGCCGCCCCGTTCGGATCCAGCTGCTTCTCCCTGGCTGTGAGCGTGGCAACGACCGAAGCTCCGCAGAGCAAAGCTCCGTGCATGCAGGCAGAGCCGGGTGCCTGCAGGGAGGAGGGTGCATCCACACGGAGCAGCGTTAGGGCAAAATGCATTTCCCTCCCCAAACGCAGAGTTGCCATTTAGTTGGGGAAGGAGCACCAGCCTTCCTCCCGGAGGTGGTTTCCCCGTTCATCTCTTCCAGCATTTTGCATCACCCTCCTGCCTTTTGCTGGGATACCTCCTGGTCACGGCAGTGATTTTTTTTTTCCCCTCTGTTTCCAAAAGAGACATTCCAGGGATCCGGCCAGGAATCTCTCAGTTCCACAAACCCTCCCCCAAACAACCCTCTCCATGCTCTCTCTTCCTAGAATGTCACGTGGTGTTTATACAATTGTGTTTAAAATATCCTTGGCTACGTTGTTTTACAGATTTTTTAAAAATAACTTATACGGTCCTTGTTTTTCTCTGTAGACTATTTTTTATATGGGGAGCGGGGAATCTTTGGTGTCCTACATCCTTCTCCTCTCCGACCTCGCAGAGATGCTCTTTTTCACCAAACATCCACAGTATTTCCTATGCTGCATGTTCTGATTTTCACTGTTGATAGACTGAATGAGTTAAACCTTTTGCCAGTGAAACTCACAGTGTGAATCAACGCCGGTTCCTGTTGGAGCTGGGCTGATCCCTGCTTGTTCCTGATTGCCACGCCCTGCCCAGGCTTGCCTCTGCGGGGTGACGAGGGGAGAGCCTCGCCTGAGAGCCTTGGGTGAACTGACCTTTAAGTTAATAAACTATTGATCTCCCCTGAGCAATGGATCTGTGCTTTTTGCAAATTCATGCAGCTGCCGTCCCGTCTGGAGGCAGCTCGGGGTGGTAGGGCAGCGTGTCTTGGTGGTTTGCTGGATTGAATCCCCCGCTCAGCCCAGTACCTGCAGGAGGAACGGCTCCCGAGCAGCTGCTGCATGTGCAAAAAGGTCACATCGATTCTCAGAAAGACCTTTTGCTTTCAGACCTTTTGCTCTCCTGAACGGCCCCTGTACCCCGCTGGGCTCTGTGCTTTGGTGCACCCAAGTCCCTCTGGCTGGGGTTCGGGGGGCACACAGCTACAGGTGGGCTTTCCTCCTGTTGTGCTGGTGGGGGGCTCGCTGCCCTTCCCACCCATACATGGAGCATCCTGCAGCCCCGCTGCCCACACCGCAGCTCACAGCTTCCCCTCCTTGGCTGGGAGTGGAGGGAGCTCTGAAGCCTGTTATTGTGTTTGTTTTGCAGCGATTAACTGTGGGCCAAGTGCCTGGGGTAGTGCCTGGGTATCTGGAACGGAGCTTTCTCAGTATGTTAAAGGAAGGAACTGAGCCCTCCTTTGAGGGGCTCAGAATACCCCAAGTTGCAAGGGATCCACAAGGATCACAGAGCCCAAGCTGAGAAAAGACGCTTCCTCAGAACTATGCTGCTGTGGGCTCGTGCATCTCACAGCTCTTCGCATTTATCAGAGGATAGTCGGGAGTGAGCCGGATGATTTATCACACACTGATTCCTTCTGCTGCTCTGGGATCCCCCTTTTTGTCTCAGGCCAAACCAGAGGTCAGAAGTGGGGTGAAATGCTTCTGGCTTCTGCTGCTTTGGTCGTAAAATAACAAGCTTCCATTTCTCTTGCTGCGTCCCAGTCCCAACCGGGAGCACTGCGTCAGCTCCGACTTCCAGTTCCCTGGCGCACAGCTCTGCCTGTAGTGCTGCTCGGTGGTATATTTAGATGCACTGAAATGCTGAAAAAGAAAACAGAAAAAGAAAATGTTTACCCTAACATCCTTGGCACAACTTAAAATATGAAAATACAGCCTGGGTGAGGCAATGCAATTGAAGATGACCAATCCCCAGCAGTCTTAACTTTCTGCTGCCCTCCAGCACGCAGGGAAAGAGAAACGAATTCTACACGTCGGGTTTATGCAACAACATCAGCTCCCAGTGTTTCCCAGGGCTCCAACTCCCTCAGAAATCATTCCTGGAAAGTAATAACATTCAGATTATTTATCTAAGCTATTGCAATGCTTGCTCGGAGCTATTAAAGTCTCTCTGCCACTGGTATGTGCAGAGGATCAAAGTGTCTGTCTCTTCCAGATAAACGAATACTTAGGCAATTTATTAAAACACATTTCTCTATTGTCTCTTGGCACCAATGACTGAACTATAATAGCTGTTTTCTGGAAAATCTTCTTAGGGCAGCCTGAAGCCCCACTTGCTGTTTGGCTGTGAGGCTGCATCCACAGCCATCTGCTGCCTAGTAGCTGACAAGAGGGGAACACACATCTTAAAAATCATTGCTTTGACTTTCCAGTACAAAGGAGGGGCTTTCAAGAGCTCGTGTACAGCATCTAAAACCAAGAATGTTTGCTCTCAGTTACAATTCCATTGCAGCCTTAGAGCTGAGGAATACAGCTATATTGTACTAAAGGAGAAAGGTCCGTATTTTTTTTTCTTTCCAGGAGGCTGAAGCATCCCCTTTCAATGCCTGCTGGACAAGACTGAAGACAATGTTATCTTTATCATTGCATGATTCCTGAGTCAAACTGTGTTGCTAATTCTTCAGTTCTTCTTATGACATCAGTCTCCTTTCTCCTAACTTGTTTTAAGGAAATGCAGATGTTGTGAAAACCTGACTATGTGCTTTCTTGCATCACCCATGGTGACAGGTGAGGGTGCTTTTGAAGCAGGGCATAGGAGCTGACCCCAACTAGAATGGAACCAGCACCAGTGCTGGGATCCTGGGGAACAAGCAGAGCAATGCTGCTAGATGCTCCCAGAAGTAAAGTATGAGCATCACTGTGTGGTGCCAAACGTGGCTGCAGCATTTCAACTATTGTCATGTCCTCTGGATTTGCAGAAATGTCACAGCTCATGAAAAATCCCTTCCCTAGATGGCAGTGCCGCAGAATTTGTTCTTTCTCATCTCATGGAGGGAACCTGGAGGGCTGGAGAAGTGTTCTTCCGAGGTCACAGAGGTGGTGGCTCGGTGACATTCAGCAGGACGTGGGGACGTGGGGGTGGCTGACCACATCCCTTCCTGTGTCACCTTCAGTTAATGTCAGCTGTGCTCATACGTCCACAAAGCCCAAATTAACGTGCTGCAGTGTGCCGGCTGTGGGCCTGGTGATTTGGTTCTTGCTGAAGTGAAGCTGCGGGCGGAGCCGCCCCAGCTCCCCAAGAGCTGCACCCTGCTCTTCTTCAGCTTTCCGAATCCATACAGCAAGTAAGAGGGCGGCCCGGGGACAGAGGGGGAACAGAGGTGGCCCGGAATGCTTCGAGCTGCATTGGCCACAGGCAGAGCTGTTCGTAGGACATCAGTTCCCTCTGCTGACAAGCTGCCGAAGTGCTGCAGTGCTTCAGCTGTGGTCACAGAGGAGAGTTAGACTGAGCATAAAGAAAACGTGTTTTGTTTTTTACAGTAAGCGCAGTGATGCACTGGCACAGGTTGCCCAGAGAGGTAGTAGATGCTCCCCTCTGGAAGAGACCTCGTGCCCTGAAGGGTCCCTGGCACATCCTGGCTGTCCCGGCACAGCTCTTTGGTGACAGCAACAGGGCCCGAAGGAATGGCACGGAGCTGTAGCAGGGGAGGGGCAGGTGGGGAGGAGAGGTTCTGCCCCAGAGGGCGGTGGGCACAGAGCAGCTCCCAGGGCAGTGGCACGGCCCCGATGCCGGACCTCACAGAGCGCTGGGACACTGAACTCAGACACAGTGTTTGGGTTTGTGTGGTGCTGTGTGGAGCCGGGGGCTGGACTCAGTGATCCTGGGCACAGGAGCGAGCTGTGGAGCTGATCCAGAGGACACCATGAAGATGCCCAGAGGTTGGGGCATCTCTTCTATGAAGAAATGTGCAGGGAGCTGGGGGTGTTCAGCACGCAGAAGGCTCCGGGGAAACCTCACTGTGGCCTTCTAGTACCTAAAGGGAAGGTGTGAGCTGCCTTCCAACCCAACCACGCTATGGTTCTATGATCTGCGCAGTTCCCTTCCCACCCGGGATGTCAAGGAAACCCACCTCCCCCCCCAACTTTCCCCGGCCGCCATTTTGCGGAGGAGGAGCTGAAGGGAGCGAGGACGGCCCTCTCCCGCTCGGCGCTCGGCTGCACGGCCTGGCGGGGCTCGGCCGCGCTCGGCAGAGATCGGCCGCTTTCGGCGGGACTCGGCCGCGCTCGGCAGAGATCGGCCGCTTTCGGCGGGACTCGGCCGCGCTCGGCTGCGTTCGGCGGCTCGGCGCTCGGCTGGCTGAGCGGCTCGGCGGCGTGCTGGCGGCGCGGCGCGGCCTGGCGGGCTCGGCGGGATGGTGAAGCTGACGGCAGAGCTGATCGAGCAGGCGGCTCAGTACACCAACGCCGTCCGAGACCGGGAGCTCGACCTGCGGGGTGCGAGGGATCTGCCGGGGAGCAGCCGTGCCTGGGTTTTGGGGGAGGGGGGACCGCGGCCTGCGCGTGGAGCGGGCCTGTGTGGGGGCGGGCTGCGGCCTGCGGCGGGAAGGGGCCTGCGCTGGGGAAGGAGCGGGGCCTGCACCGGGAATGGGCTCCTGCTGGGCTGGGGGAGTCGTTCTGCGGCTGTTGTGGCTCTTCCCACTCAGATACGCCCCCGAGGCGAGATTCCACCTCATGTTTTGTTTCCCTGACCTCTGGGCACTAATTTCCGCCTTACGTTTCTCTTTCCAGGCTATAAAATCCCCGTCATTGAGAACTTAGGGGCCACGTTGGATCAGTTTGATGCGATTGATTTCTCGGATAATGAGATCCGGAAACTGGATGGGTTCCCTCTGTTGAGAAGGCTGAAAACTCTCCTGATGAATAACAACAGGATTTGGTAAGTGGTTGTGCTTTAATCGATGGGACCTGGGGCAGAGGGGAATGCTTTTGGGAAGAGAAGTGTGCCTGCACCTTCCAGTACTGGATAGGTGTCGAAATGTTCGCTTTATGGGGAAGAAATAGTGCTCACTATTTGCTTCAGCCTTCGATTAGCCAGCTTTGTTCATATTCTGCCCCAGGTCTGTTTTCCCTTTTCAGACAGGGCAATGAGATGCAGGGTCTGGAATTTGTCTAGACTTTGGAGTTCATTCACTATCCCCATAGAGACATGCAGCCAGGGATACCTGCAACTGAATGAATGTAGCTCCTGTGTTGCACCTGATGCCGTTACAGTGGCAGCCAGCGTTCTTTGCTAGCTTTCTTAGAAAGCTGATGCTAACCCAAACTTCTGCCAGCATCATATGTGGTTGTGTTTAAGTGAGATGCCCTATGTTGGCACAGGGCAGTGGCAGAGTCACTGTCCCTGGAGGTGTTCCAGAACCGTGGAGATGTGGCACTTGGGACATGGTTAGTGGGCATGGTGGGGGTGGGCTGGGGTTGGACTAAATGATCTCGGAGGTCTTTTCCAGCCTTAATGATTCTGTGGTTTTCATATTACTCTCTGTATTTCCACTGTTGTTAATTTCCTGCCTGAGGTAAAAATCTTTGTTCTTTCCTTCTTCTGTAGTCGGATTGGGGAAGGACTTGAACAAGCTCTGCCCAGTCTCACAGAGCTCGTTCTTACCAACAACAACATTTCTGAATTGGTGAGTTATTGATGCAGAATAAATCTAAATCTCACAGCTCTAAACTCTGTGTTTCTGTCATCTTTCTAATTGGTCTTCTTCAGAGTGGAACGTGAGTTTGGTAGTCATGATGATGTTTTAATGAACATAATCTGCAGCATGCAGTGGAACAGCAGTCAGAGTCTTGGTGGGCTTCCTGCTTAACTGTAGTAATTCTAGTTGGTCTCTAAAATACATATGAGAGTCCAGTCAGGAAAAATCACAAAAGTGACCTCAATACTTCAAAATTAGATATTTTATGTCTAACATTGGAGTGAATAAACAGTCTCTTTTTTTTTTTATATATGAAAATTCACTTCAAACTTTTTTTGGTCTCTTATTCAAAAGTAGAAAGCCCAAGTGCACGATATCTCATATTCTCCCTTTGAATTGTTTAATTCATAAGCAGAGAGCCTTAGTGCAGTTTCATGGGTTTTGTTGCTGGTGTTATGTGTAGAAGTTAAACAGCTTTGAATCCTTTATGTAGCATTTAGGCAGATTTAATAGTTAGCGGGTCTGCTTGAAGTCTGTAATTCTTTGTTACGTGTTAAGACTGAAACTTGCTTTGTTGCTGTGTTGTTGTTTTATTTCCTTTTTCTGGAATGTGTGTTTTCCATAGTGGAAATCAAAACTCTACAGGTTGCCTGTCTTAAATCACATAGAGTGACGTTACATGAAACATTATTGACTCACCACAGTCATTTGCAACGGTGCAAATGCTGTTTGTGGAAAAGTAAACTTGAAAGGAGTGGGAGATTTTAGTCACTCTTTCAGAGTCAGAAGCTCAGGAACTTTGCTTTGAAATGCTTGGTTGTTGTGAAATGGATTTAAGATTCTTACTCTGCTCTTCCCATTATATAGGGTGAACTGGATCCATTATCAAGTATTAAGTCATTGACTTACCTGAGGTATGTAATCTTGAAAAGAAAAGCAATTGTTTTTCTTTTTTCCTTTTTTTTCTCTGTACTTTGCTGGCCTTTATGGTCTTATTCTGTAGAATCTATTTAATGGATTAAAATACTTTAAACTTTAGGTGCATGTTTTCACTGTAGTTTTCATAATCCCAAAGGACACCATCACTATGCTCATTTAGTGGTGTTATCTCTTGTCCATGGTAGTAGGAGGTACATTTATGCATTTTAGATACATTAACATATTTGAATATAGATATAATTTATTGCAGTCTATTTCATATTAAGTAACTCTTCGCAACCTTTATTTGCTTTGTAGCATTTTAAGGAATCCAGTAACAAATAAGAAGCATTACAGATTATATGTTATCTACAAAGTTCCCCAAGTCAGAGTGCTGGATTTTCAGAAAGTGAAACTCAAAGTAAGTCTGCCACTGATTGAACAGCAGATGAAGACCTTTTCTCCTGTTACATTCTTGACACTTTAGTGGAAACAGTAAGCTCTTTGCCACTGTAGTAAATTGTAGTGACACTATGTATCCTACGAGGCACTAAAACTCGCCCTTCCCTGTCATGATTTCATGCTGTTAAGGATCTAATCTGCTTCATTATTTTTAATTAAGTTTTACTGCCGTTGTTTGTCTAGTCTGGTTCTTTTCTGGCTGGCTGATGTTGTTGGTAGTAAGACAAACCTAGAGAAAGGAATGAGAAATCACAGCAGAGCCCTCTGCTTTCCCTGAAGAAGCGTGGGGTTCTTGCTTTTAAGAGCACTGAAGTGATACGCCTTGAGCCTGAGTGTTTGGGCAGTGTTTTTGTGCTTGTTCTTACATCTGGTTCACTGAAGATATGAGCCAAAGCATCTTTCTTTGCAAAGACAGCAGCTTTGCAAAATGCTATGTTCCTAAATTAACTTTGTGTGTGTGGTATCGCTGTAGGAGCGACAGGAGGCAGAGAAAATGTTCAAGGGCAAACGGGGTGCACAGCTTGCAAAGGATATTGCCAGGAGATCAAAAACGTAAGATAAAACAAAAATTTAACGCTGGCATTCTCCTTCAGAAACACCACTTTCTTTGTGTGCAGCATTACGCACTGAACTGAGACAGCAGTTCTTGGCTGGATGCCTTAATTTGGTAGCCAGAAGTGCCTTGTACAAGCATCCCTATTTTTTTGGATGGTGGTGAACACATCTCAGAGATATTTATGGAAGATACGTTTGGTCAGGGTGGATTGATGCATATTAGTAAGCAGGAAACATATGTATTTTTTGCTCTTTGTTACTTTCCTGCAAAGAGGTGGCCGTTGTTTGCTTGTTTTTGCTCTCTGCATGATTGGGAACTGAAAAATCTTCTGTTTTGCTAAGGGACCGTGAACAGTAGAACCTGCTTTAACTAAAGGGATGAATGCAGCTGAAAGCATTTAGTTAAGCTATTACAAATGCATGCTGCTTTAGCTTAATTCTTAAATGGTCATCATGTGTTTTTGTTTAAATTTTTCATCAAGCTGGATTCTGATGCATTCAGATCATGAATGGCAACAGCATTTCCAAATCCATGGCTAAGTAACAAAAACGCCTTGAATGTAATTAGCGTTCAAAACTGTAACAAATGGATTCTCCCTGCAGTCTGTGAGTGGGAATGGTTCAGGTCTGCGATAGATTTAGAACAAGTAAATGAGTGAACTAAGTACCCAGTAAACGTAGCAAACAAATGTACATATTAGCTGCAGAAGAGCTTGCAGGTCTCTGAAGCTGGGGCACTATTTCAGGCTAATTCTTTCCAGCTGCTTAGTCTGTAACTTCCATGTACAGAGACAACAGACTTCTGTATTTCCTCAAGCAGCAGCAGGTAACTCTCAAAAGAAACTTAACATTCCTTTTACGTAGGCTTGTGTATAGGCTGTCACAATGTCATATTAGATATGCAAGAAAAGGAAATCCAGTTTCATTTACTCTTTATGTATCCACTCTGCTTTTTGCCATGGTAACAGACCACCCGTGTGTTCAACAACATCCAAATTGAACAGCTTTTGTCAGCTGCTTAATTTACAAAGTTACAGTCTGCCTCTCATTATGAGCAGATGAAAAGATGGGAGGGGGGAATGGGACAGCGAGGACAAGTCACTGGTGTTTCTGAAGGAGGCAATTCATCACTGTATCAGTTTGTTAACAAAGATAAGATACTACACTTGATTGAATGAAATGCTTCCAAACCTGGTTTGGAAGTAAGAGAAGCAACACGCTCCTGCCAGAGTGTAACGAGACCTCTCTACTTTTTCTTTTGAAGCTTCAATCCAGGTGCTGGTTTGCCAACGGACAAAAAGAAAGCTGGGCCCTCCCCGGGTGACGTTGAGGCCATTAAGGTGAGCGTGCCACCACAGCACACTGACAAAAGCGAAGGAGGAAAACTGTGAATCCCAACTGAACAAATGTTTCCTCCTTCCTGGCAACAGCTGATGGTTCAGATGAATAGAACAGCGTGTCCTATTTGTTCTAGGTGGTTTTTTTTTCTGTAATTTTTCTTCTACTGTGATGTATGGAAAACTTAACTAAAACTTCATTTTGAGCCTAGAGTTCACCCATGATAAATCAGCTTGTGTAACTGGGGGGAAACAAGACTGTACTTAATCAGTTGTAGAGCCTCCTAGAGTGTAAAAGCGGAGTTCATCTTAACTGAAAAACAAAAACAACGTGTTAAGTTTATTCTAAATGGACTGACAACGCTGCATGTGACGATTCACTGTGCTCCTTTGTCTGTTTTTCAGACTGCCATAGCAAATGCCTCGACGTTGGCCGAAGTGGAGAGGCTGAAAGGCTTGCTGCAGGCCGGCCAGATCCCCGGCAGAGAACGAAAATCAGGTCCCGGTGCTCACGCTTTTGTCCCCCAAACAGAATCTCCCTCTTTTAATTGCTTCCCTGTTCTTCCTCCCATCTCAGCAAGGAGGCTAAGCTGGGAGGGAGTTGGAAAACCTGCGTGAGATTGATGTGATTTTATTGTTGGGCTGGCTGAGGACCGCCTCCCTCAGGCCGTGCATTCAGCACGCGAGCTGGCTGGCCGGCAGAGCGCAGCTTAGCGCGTTCACACCCAGACTTGGATCCTGCGTGCAGCAGCAAAGCACCAAAATCACTGCGTGCGCTTATTGGGCTGCGTTCTGCTCTCTTGCAGGCTCGGCCGAGGACGCCGAGGAGGAGATGGAGGAAGATACTGTCCCCACCGGCTCGTAGCCCCGCGCAGCCGCCGCCCTGGGGACGCTCAGCTGCCGACGTGGCGTTCCGCCTCGCGCTGGGGCCGCGGGGCCGCGCCGTTCCGTGCCGCGTTCAATAAAGCCCCGTGTCCGCTCTGCCCGTGCCCTGCCTACTTCCGGCATCTAGGGGGCGGGGCTAGCGCCACGATTGGTCTCTTCGCCCTCTCCTTCTTACTCTCATTGGCCAATGCGGCTGTCGTGTCGCCCTCTTTCGTTTTCTGGTTGGCCGGTTGGCCGCGAGGCGGTGGAGGACGAGGAGGGCGGTGATTGGCGGCGGGGCCGCTCCCGGACGTGAGGCGGCAGCGGGGCCATGGAGCTGGGGGACCGCGGCGGGGCCGGGGCCGGGCCCGGCCCGGGGAAACCGGCGCTGGAGCGGGAGGGCCTCGAGCTGCTGCAGCACACGGGTGGGGCTGCGGGCGGCTTCGGAGACGGGGAGCGGCGGGGACTGGGGGCTGCGCGGTTGGGGGGAGCGGGTGAGGAGAACTAGGCCCGAGGCGGGAGGGGAGCCGGGCCTCAGGTGGCTGTGGGCTGAGGGGAGGGGGTGTCCTGAGGGGGGCCGGGCTTGAAGCTGCTGTGTCCCTTGGCTTGCGGTGGGTACGTGGCGAGGGGCTGTGACCGACGCCTTGTCCCCCTCCCAGTGGGCGCCCTGCTGTCCAGCTATGGCTGGTACATCCTCCTGGCCTGCGTCGCCATCTATCTCATCGTCCAGAAGATATCCCAAAACTTGAGGATGAGGCCCAACAGCCAGCAAGGAGCCGCTGGCGCAGCTGTCGGTTAGTAGTACATCGTTGACTCTGAGGGCTGTGTGCGATGGTGCTGAGGGGTCGTGGTTGTCAGCTTCTGGGTTCCTGCAAGCTCTCCTCAGCTGTCTGATGACTGTTCAGTTCCACGCGTGCAGCATATTGCTTAATAGCAGCAAAAAGATATTCTGTAGTGGGGGATTTTAACCCTGAGTGATACTTGGGACGGCTGGTAGGGCCCCTCATTACAATAAATACTCTGGGCTGTGTCCACAGAAGAGCAAAGAAGCTGTGAAGGAGCACAGTCTTATGGAGAGCGGCTCAGCGAACTGGGATGGGTCAGGCTGGAGAAAAGGAGGCTCAGGGGAAACCTCATTGCTTTGTGCAACTCCCTGAGATGAGGTTGTGGTGAGGTGGGGTCAGCCTCTGCTCCCAGGTGACAGCAATAGGATGAGAGGTAAAGGCCTTAAATTGCACCAGAGGAGGATCAGGTTTTATATCAGGATAAAAAGAGAGGTGATGCATTGACACAGGCTGCCCAGGCTGGTGGTGAAGTCACTGACCCTGGAGGTGTTCCAGAACCGTGGGGATGTGGCACTGAGGGACCTGGTCACTGGGCATAGTGGCATGGGTTTGGGTTGGACTTAAACCTCTAAGAACACCAAGTCCTTTCCGACCTTAATGATTCCGTGATTGTAGGGCCCATGAAAGTATACAGATCTTGTTGCTGAATAGCGACAATAAGGAAATATTAAACCCAGATAAATGTCTCAGAAAGTCTGTATTGTGATGGGATTGTGTCATTAAGTAATGAGGATGGGAGAAAAGGAGCGGGGCATTGCAGAGCAAGGGAGTAGATGCTCTGACAGTGCAGGAGTTTAGGGAGCTTCAAAGGAGTTGTGGTCAATTATTTAAAAAAAAAAAAAAAGGAAAAAAAAGAGAATTCTCAAAGAAAAACAAAAGCTTGAAAAAAAGCCAAACTTTTGGCTAATACTCGTCTCTCTCCTCTGAATTATTCCTTCACAATTCCTACTCCATTAGGATTATGTACATTTGGGGTGTAGCTGCCTCTTGTTTGTGTACATTTTAAGTGTGGCAAAGGTTGAAAATCTGACAGGGACGTGATCCTGCTTCTCTCAAAGACTTGCTGCTGTAAATCATGGGCTTTACTTAAAGAAAGATATTAGATATGATAGAGAAGATATTAGAAAGATATAGAGATATTTCAGTTTCTGGGGAAAAAAAATAAAAGTAATATTTACCCTTGGTTTGGGTAGCATTTTTCTTTTAAATTCTTCTAAAGGCCAGTCGTGAAGAGAGGAGGTTACTTAATGTAGATTTCCCGAGACTGCCAGTTTTCTGTTGAGATGTGTTTGATATTTGTGAGTAATTTCTCTGCTGATGGAGCGTGTTCAATCTGCTGCTGCTTTGCTGCCATAATCCAAGCAGCAGGACCAGTTCCAAGGAGGAGGAGGAATCCGTGTGGGTTGATTGCCTTATGTTTCTGCATGAAACAAGTTCTGTGGATAAAAATGGAATTCCTGTGAAGCACGGATGGTATTTCTGAAATCACTTGTATTGAATAAGTCCTTCAGAAATAGAAGCAAATATCCTAGAAGCTCAGATGTTAATTTTTTATGGGTTTGTTCCTTGAGTGTCCATGTTCGTTAAAAGCCCATTAAAGTAGTTGCTCTGAAATGACTCAAATATGGAATTTAAATCAGCATATGAATTACTGTGTAAGATCAGCTGCAAACTGAACTTGAGCTGTGATTTTCTGCGAAGCTGCTGCAGCGAGAGATGCGTGCCTTTCCTTTTTACGGTTCTTTGAGGACAGCATTTAGAATCTATTTTGAACTGCCTTGCAAACTCTTTGACAATTCCCTAGAACCTGACATGGTGGTAAGAAGACAAGAAGCTTTATTGGCGTCTCGCCTCAGGATGCAAGAGGAGTTGAATGCACAAGCAGAAAGATACAAAGAAAAACAACGACAGGTAACTGGAGAGCATTTCTTTCTTTAACTCTTTAATTTGTCATCAAGTACTTTGCTGTTGGAGAAAGCTTTATACCATCTAGATGCCAGAAGAATAAGATCTCTCTGCTGGAATGTGGATGGTGGGATTTTTTCTCTCTCCTTCACCTGGTCCACTTTTGATATGGGTTGATCCACTTAGCAATAACAGGCATTAGGTATCACGCTGGCCCTTCAGTGTGCTTGTATGGTGTGTTGACCTCATGCTCCTAGTTAATTAGGGTGATGGATATGTTTAGTATTTTGCTCGTTCTTGAAGTGATTAATCCCTGCAATGCTTCTCTGCAAGGAGTTGTTTGGCTGGAACGCTTTGGCCCTTGCGATCTAGGAGTTGTAAATCAGTGTGGAAAAGTAGATGCAATCAGCAAAACAGTAATATTGCTCATTAATCCTAGTTCTTTGACCTTTGCTTTTGCAGTCAGCTACATTCAGATTTCAGTTCATAGCTGACACTTCAAGAAATGTAGCTGATTATCTTATTAATTTGAAAAACTCTTTTTCCCCTGTAGAACCCTCCACTGCGCATCCAGTGGCCATCAGATGCAGTACTTAGTCCTTTTTATAGACTAATGATTTAAGCTTGCCACTTAGAGTTTTATTTTATTTTCAAAATAGTTTTAAGCATCAGGGTGTCAAAAGAAGCTGCAGTCCCAGTCTGTATGTATGAGGGAAGAAGGGGCTGCTGTTCTGTCCTTGGGAAGGCTTAAGTGTTTAAAAGGTAAATGCTTCCATAAGATGAGATACTGCATCAGGTAAAGAAAGGTCCAGTGGCTTTTGTTGATCCTGCTGTAGCTGTTTCTGTAGCACTGGCAGTTCTGTTCGTTCTAGAATCTTAATCTTATGTATTCTCAATTTGTTTTTTAGCTTGAAGAGCAGAAGCGAAGGCAGAAGATAGAAATGTGGGAAAGTATGCAAGAGGGAAAAAGTTACAAAGGCAACCTGAAACTGAGTCAGGTAACAACTGTGTTGTTAATCAGGTTACGTGTATGTAATTAGATTAGCTCAAGTTCACGCTGACTGAATTCTGAGTAACATTTGCTTTTGTGAACAGCAAGAAGCAGAATCTGGTGCCTCCACCTCATCAGCAGTCCCAAAATCTAAACCAAACAAAAAGCCTTTGCGAGGAGGTGGTAAGTATGAAATCCTTAAGGTGTTTTCATCTTGAAACAGAGCTGCATACAGCTGCGTACAAAGTCATTACATAATTACCCATAATTTTTCTCTTCTTCAAGGAGGAAACAAAATGTGCCTTACAAGTAACTTCTTTAGCTCTACCCATGGTGGTCTGTTTGAACTTTGGGCACAACCTAGCAGGAAGTTCCCTTGTACTTTTCCCCAGGGAGACAGTGTTTCGGTTTGGCTTTCTTGTAAACAAATTTGCCAGAACTTACTGAGATTGTTGTGACTAAAAACTTTAGGTTCTTGCAATGTTTCTGGGACTCCTCCCTCGTTGTTTGCAAGTCATATAATTTAATTTGATCTGTCCTTTAGTCACCTGTAATAATATATTTTCTTCTTACATCTAATTATTACTTTCTATTATGTAGACTCTGGCAAGTGAACCATTTCATTAAGGAAAATGTGACCTTGTTTATCAGGTCTTTAGGTAATGACCAATCAGATACACAAATCCTGCAGATCTATAAAAGTGCTCCCAACCACTGAAATCTATCTTGATGGATTCATTAATTGTTGCCTGTAGCCTTACATACTCCACGTAAGGATCATTGCTGTAAATCAGTCATGCAGTCACTCTCCTTTCTCTCCTCTTGGCCAAACAACTTTTGCTATGCCTGCAATTGCTAATTTGTGTATAATATTTTAATTACAATTTTCCATAGTGGAATGGATCAGGTAGACAAAGCTCAATTACAACAAGCTAAAAGAGAAATGCACTTAGGGTGCAGCAGTGAGTAAATTACATGATTAAATGTCTTCAACCCTAAGATTCTTGATTAAAAAATATTGTACCTCAGTAACACTTCAGTGCTGAGGAGTTATAATTTGAGTATCTGTACTATCAGCTGCTGACAGCATTTGAAGGAACTGTCTGATCGATCGATTCATTTTATTATGTGCACTCGAGTGTCTGCTACTGTCCAGTATCTTTTGTAGCTCTTGCACAGAATGTTTGCCACTGCAGGGAATGAGGAATGCATCCTTATTCTTAGCACACGTTTCTTTCGCGTGCGAAGAAATGTGACTGGGGCAACTGGGTGAGGCATCCTTCCAGATGCTACCTGTCCTAGTTTCAGCCGAAGCAGAATCTTTGCTCAGCTAACAGATTATAGAATTAGAGGTCTCTGATCTCCTCGTGAGTTAGCTAAAGATGAAGTGAAAGAACCATCTGTACTGCTCAGCTGCTGAATTCCGCTAGAAAGCAGAACTCAGCTAGTAGGAGAAAAACAAACTTCAAAGGTGCTTGAAGTTTCAGTAGAACGGGTTGCTTTGAAACCTGCTTGTCAGCGAGACTAGCAGTAGGCTTTCCATTTTCCTTTTCTTTGCCTTGTATAGAATGAACTGAGGATGTTTGCCGAGTTGTATCTTTCCAAGTACTCCTAAAATGAAGTTGCCTGTAGCTGTGGCATTAGGAGGTTCTGCTAAAGTATGTTTGCCTCACTGCACACGCTTGCCTTTTCAAATTCATTTAAAAACACATCTTACAGTATTAATAAGTTTTTTTGACCTTTAGAACATTCCATGCAGGACTGGAATAAAAGATTATTTTATGCCCTTAACTATTAGGGCTCTTGGAGGACGGATAAATCCTTACTGCTCTACTGCAACTGCAGAGCACCATTAGGGCTTTAATGCAGACTTAAAGGAATTAAATGGCAATTAATTTCAATTTAATTTAATCCAAACAGGTCAAATTAGAACACAAATGTTTTGCAATGGCTTCTACCTTTATAAAAAAAACAAACCTTCTCAAGTCTGGATAATTTCTCTGCTTTCATTTTCCTTAAATTGCTCCCTGTGCCAGAAGGTGCAAATAATTGTGACGTTTAATTTGGGCATTCCGTGCACGTTGGCAAATTCCTGTGGAGTATGACTGTTAACACGGTGGATTTCTCATCTGTACTTCCAGGCTATAACCCCCTGTCTGGAGAAGGAGGAGGAACTTGTTCCTGGAGACCAGGCCGCAGAGGCCCCTCAGCGGGTGGATGAGGCTAACCTGCCTAGTGTCCCACGTCACTAGCAGGCTTCATCACACCCACTGTCTGACTGCCTACAGGTTGCGTGTCACAGAGACTCTTTGGGGATCTGCTTTGGCGCAGGTGTTAACTTAAAACGAATTTATGCAATTTCCAAATATACACAGCAGCTGATAGTACACAAGAAAAACACCTGGTCCTCTTAGAGGGGATGAAGAAAGAAGTAATGTCAGTGTAATCGGTTTGGTTTTTTTTCTCTTCTTAAGAGAGGAAGCACAGTCTCCAGCCAGGATGTATCACTTGTGGTTGTGAGAGCTGGGTTCTGTGGCTGGCCATGCGAAAGACTGGCCTCAAACAAATGAATGGCTAGACCTCAGTTTAGCTGCTTAAAATGAGGGAATTTGCCAACCTTAGACACATGTAATGGGATTGACTTGTTTGGCTGGAAGGTCTTTAGGAGGGAAGAATATTATCACTGGCAGGCGGCTTCAATTTTGGGAGGAGGGACTTTGGGAAAACCTGGGTGAACTGACCAATACCTTGGGTTTGCACCAAAAGCTATTTATTGTGGAAGAGTCTCTGTGACAAGCTGCTTTGAATGACGTTCTCCTTACAAATGGTAAACAAACCAATGAGGATTACTGATGCTAGACAGCAGATGGGGGTTTCTTGCTATTCTTTTTTTTTTTTTTAATTTTCAACTGCTTTGTAAAAACAATACAATTAATATTAAATATAATTGCAAACAAACCGTAAATCTAGTATTTACAATCTTGTGGTTTTCTGCAGCATCTTTTTTATATGGAAGGCATATGTTCTAGGGCAATAAATGCGACTAAAGCAGAACGCTGAAGCGTTTTGTGTATGCGTGTAAAGCAAAACATGTGTGAGATCAAATGAAATAGTTTTCATTTGGTTATCTCCATAAACAAGAGCTGTTTTGTTGGTTTATTTTTCAACTATTCCTTTGGTTTTTAGCAGTTTTGTTTTCTTTAGGTGTTCTGTGTTCCCAGTTATGCTTTCTGGAAGAATCACCTTCGGGTTAAGATCGAATCAAATTTCCTCAGGTTTAGGAAGTGAAACTCCCCATTCCCTTCCCCACCTCCAGTGATTCTGACATGGGATGGGCTGTTTGCAGTTGTTCAGCACTTCATCCATAGCTGAATTTAAATGAAGAAAATACGTAACAAAGACTTTTGCTCTTAGCAGAGCAGGGGGGTTCTTTCCAAATTGCTGCTAACAAATACAGTTTGAGGAGGAGAGTGTACACAGGCATGGTCAACTTGAACACTGCAGGATGTTCAGAGGGGAAGAGAAGCCCAAACTGTGCTGAGACCTGTGTGGTGTCTTGTTTCCTGGCAGCAGCACCGTGCATAGCATTAGCCATGCGGTATCACGGTTACACCTCGGGAATGCAAAGAACTTACTGCTCTGTTTTCTGTTCTGAAGGTATCTCAGGATGTGAATTGACAGTCTGGCTGCATGGCTGTCCTGAATAGCCCTGCTAGATTCTGATGTGTGTTCTTACCTTCCTGTCAGCTCGTGTTGCACGTAAGCTGGTTTGTTTTGTTGGTTTTTTTTCCCCCTGGAAAGGGCCTGTGTGGAGGACCAAGGACCAAATGTGTCAGATTTTCAGGTGAGAGACTGTAAGGGCTAAATAACAGAAGCGTGTGGTGTCTTCATCCTTCTGACATATATCCAGCAATGTGGACAGAAAATAAAATTGCAATTGGTCATTGTAAGAATGCTTTTCAATCCCCCTCCCCCCTCATCGTCCTGTTGCTCTCTCTGGCACAAATGCAAAAGATGACTAAAATCCAGGCTGCCCTTGATGAAGAGTGAAATAGTTCTCATCTGTGTGTGTCTGACTATGGAGTTTGTATGTAGGCATTGTGTTTTATCAGTATTTTGTTAGTGTAGTTTAGGGCTGCTAGAGAACTTGCTTCTAAATGCTTATGCTTGGAATGTTCTGTCAGTGTGTATGATTGCTAGCTTTGAATACACTGTATAGATGCAGTTTGCTCTGCTTGTCACCTGATCCATCATTTTCTGTTGAATGTAAATGTAACAGTAGCGTGTTACTCCTGAGTTTTAAAGTTGCCAGCTAACAAGATGGAAAAGTGAAGAACCTTTTACTCCAGACCTACAGGTTTGTGTTATAACACATGTAGGAGATGAAGTGAAAGGCTATTAATGGAAATGAGAAGTTTTTTCATTTCCTGACTTCTGCACATTTTGATAGCTTAACTTAAATTTCCGTTATTGTAACAGAGTGCAATGTGTAACTTCAGGGTTTCGTCTACATTAAAGCAAAAAGAAAACAAGCAGAGGTGGGGAAAGATTTTCAAGATCTTCATCAGTAAAGACAGCTGAGTTATCTTATCTGTGCCTATGGCAAATTCTTTCTCCTTGTGTTTGGGGAAACAAGCAACAGTCTTGGAGTTGTCTTCAGAAAAACATCTAGGGGAGATCATTGTCTTAAAGCTACAGAATTCTTTGTGTTGATAAAATGGTGAAGATGGGTTGATTTAGTTCACTAAAAACTTCTAAAGGAATAAATAAACAGGTCTGCACTGAGCACATGCTAATCTTCCACTGTCTCAAGGCTTGCTTCTGGCTAGGACTGGGGCTATGGATTTTTGCCCAGCTCTAAGGTATTGAGACATATCCAGAGAGCACAGTGACTTACATATTTCTTGAAACTTCATTTTTCTCTCTCCCTTCTCCCCCCCGACTCTCAAGTCCTTACATTTGTCATGATCAGACACTTCAAAGCTAATGAACAGACTGGGAGGAAGAACCTCAGTTTGTAAAACTTCTGCCTCATGAATTGTGCATACAGACAGAAGGGTTTTTCTCTCCCTTCAGACAGAAAGTTCTCCCTTGACCACAAACAAATAGAGTTGCTTGTTGCCTTGTAGCTGTTGAGTGAAGCATGCAGAAAACATTTGGTGAAAGTGAACTCACTCATAAATCTGTTGTTCCTGCTTTGGGGTGAATTCCCAAGAACTTGCCATTATGAAAGATGTATTAAAAAGCCTTCAGGAGAATTCTTTTTTTTTTTTTTTTTTTTTCCCCCCTTAGAGCAGTTTTGCAAGAAGCCTCTTACTTTACTGATGCAGATGTTCTGGAAGTGTCTTTATCTGGAAGAAACTAGATAACAAACCTAGAGCTGATACAATGATGTTAAAATGCTACATATAGTGGTACTTAACCGCTGAACAGTAATCTGTGGTGAGAAGTGAAGTGTCCTAAGACAAGCATCTAACTTTGGAGGCACAAAAGCATCCTGAAAATGGTAGTTGCTTGAGAACTAGGCAGATTTCATTGCCTTTCTGATGAGTTCTATGCTGGAGAAACAAAGATCTTGTTTTCTTTAAGTTGCAGGTGAGGTCTAGTCTGTGCTTAGTTCTGTTAAATATTCACCAACAAGTGTCAAGTCCTGGAATTGAACAAAAAACATATCACTTAAAATGTATTTGGATTTACTGAGGCCTTTCAAAAACATCATGACCTGAGGAAAGGCTTGTAAGAGCTTGCACTGCATTGCATACTGAACTGCTAACAACAAAAGATGCTTCTTACACTAGATGTTTTTGATAATGAACAGCAGAAGGTGGACTCGAGGAAACGAGGGCAGACAGCTCATCTGCCCTCTCATCTGTTAGCAGAGCTGCTCCCAGGCATCCCACTGTGTTATCCAAACACCACATGGATGAAAATGACTGCTTTACTCCTTTCTGCCAAGAACTGCTCTCCTAGCAGGGACTCAATGCAGGTGTGTCATGGCAGTGCTAACAAATATTTGGCTGGGATTTATAAGGATGTGTGTTATTTTGACCCTAAACTCCAGATCTCATGGAATTAGGCTGTTCAGTTAGTACTCTGTACCCAGCCTGAGGTTTTGTCCTTGGACTTTGCTGATGCTCGGTTCACATGCTTGAATTGGGTTGGATTTTCTTTGAACCGTGCTAACAGTGTCATTCATGCCTCCTGCACGCAGTGAGGCTGTTCCCATCTCTGGCAGTAGCATTTTTTTCAAGCCTGGCTTCACAGCTGCTCACATCTCTGCATCGGATCAGATCCACCCCTTGAAGGATCTGTGACATTGTCCAGGCTGCAAAGCAGCACCTCTTCCATGACCAGGTTAGCCAAGCGTGGGGCTCAGTGTGCTTCTGTCCACGCTATCACTGAACACTAAAACCGTAGAATTTCCAACTGTAGAAAAAATTGGTCTAGACTTGGATAGGCTGAAGATGTGGGTTTATTTTCTCC
>NC_034417.1:17315481-17320036 GCF_002078875.1 Numida meleagris | reverse complement strand
CCCCCGCCTTTTTGGAATGGAAGCTTAGCTTTTGGAATAGCTTTGCAACCACAAAGGAAGAGCACACGGCTGCTGGCTGGGCGGCGTCCTGGCCCGGCTGCGCCGCTGTAGCTGAAGTTGTGTGAGCTTCCAGCCCAGCTGTTCCAGTCCTGGCACACGGCCTGCCTGTATTCCCAGCTCCAGAGCCAGCATCTTCAAAAACTTCCATGAGTTTTTACAAAGCAGCCAATGACTGCAATGGAATAGGTCTCCTCAGCTCAGTTTTGGGGCTGACCCACATGCAAATACACGTTTTATTGCAGATTTCTGCTGCGAGGGGCTGGCAGATATGCAGGCTCTGCTCTGATTCATCTTCCTTCTGATCGCTTTTGTTTTGAACTGCATGCCTGCTATAAGGCATTTTCAGCACAGAGCAGAATCTCCAGTGATAAATGTATAATTTCATTCCTTCCTCTGTCTCTACCACAGTTTACAAACCGAGATTCTTCCCGTGTGCTGCGTAGTGAGCTCCAGTGCTGGAACTGCGGGTAACATGGAGGTAGAGAGGGAGAGGCAGAAAACTTAAATCATTCTATTTAAAGAGAATGGAGGGAAAATGGATGTGCTGAATTCCACGGCTTTTCTGCCTAGTTGTGGTGCTCTGTTGTGTGCCTTAGAACGGGGAGCTGCTGTTAGGTTGGCCTACGTGATGCACTGTCAGAAAAAAACCCAACCCCCCAAATACCCAAACCCTGGATCCTAAAGCTTTGCTTTTCCACTTACTGGAGGAGGCAAGGTGCTCCCCTGAATCACTGCTGCTGGCGTAATGTTATTGCAGAGGCGGGTTCCTTGGGTGGGAAGGGCGGCTGCGACCAAATGTGGGAGCTGCACTGCGGTGCTGGGCCGTGGGATGGCAATGTTGTCCTGGCTTGAGAGCAAGCGGCAGCTGGTGGCATTTTGCTGTCCCTTGAACGTGTACCTTCCAAGTGATTCAGCTGAGAGGAGAAATTAGGCTTGGTCCGTGTCAAGGCTAAATGAGGATGGGATGAAAAAAGTGGGTACTGGAACTGGGGCAGGAGTTTCTGCATCATTCAGGAAAGTGCAGTGCTGCTGGAAATACTGTGACAAAGACAAATGCTGCTGGTTGCCCAGCTAGATTTTTTCCATCGTGAGTCTGTTACCTTGAGTGTATGAAGTATGCTCATTTTCCAGTGTCTGGGTAGATTTTACAGTATTGGTTTAAGTACTGGAACGTTAATATTGAAAGCTGCTGGAGTACTGGGAAACTAGTTTGTTCCTTAACTGATAGTTTAAACTATGGTAAAAAATGTATAGAGTAGAAGGCACATCCTGTAAGCGGGCTCATGACTGTGGATAGGTTGGCAATCAAAACGGATGGGGAAAAAATGATTACAGTGCAAGATAGTCTCTCTTTCCTACATAGGGTAGTGTCCCCTTTGTGGAAGAAACTTTATTCTTCTGCTCTGCTCCTTTATTCCAAAGGGATGACATCTGTTCTGCATGCATACAAAACAGTTTGCTGCTTAAAGTGCGTGGCTTTTTCTTCATTTAAAAATAGAATTACCGTTTTTTGGTGTTTTTTTTTCATCTGATTAGGAGTCCAAACTGCATGGGTCTGTCAGGGGGGCTCCCCCCTCCACTCTGTGTGCTCATCTCACAGGAGTGGTGGGATGGGAGCTCGGGGGTGTGCTGCATGCACTCGGTGTGCATCCTCTTCAGAGCTGGGAGAGCCCTCAGAATATTTCCTCGAGCAATCCCACAAACTCTGCATGCAGAATAGAAAACACGCTGCGTAGAAATTGACATGCTTAGACTTGTATACACCTTTACATTAGGAAAATACCTCGCCTTTTATTTTACAGCAGCAACAATGTACAGTGTCAAGTATTTGTTAAGACTCTTAAGAGCTGTGCTAAGAGGGGAAGGCACTTAGACGTGGTAATGTGCCTGTGGAAGGCTGCGTGGCTGGGTGCTGCCCTGCCCGGAGCTGCTGCCTGCCAGCAGAGAGCTGCAGCTCTTCAGATGTGCTCACGCTGTGATGGTTCTTCCTGCAGTGTCCTTGGAGGTGAACCAGTTACTGACCCCTGGCAGTAAGGAAGCCCTGCGCGGGATGCTTGCGGGACGTCTCGCCCTGGCAGCACGCCCCAGACATACTTGGTTACGGCTTCCGTAAGCCTCAGACAACAGGGCAGCAATGTTCCTTCAGGTGGAGGCAGAAGCCTGCGCGTGGGTGGCATTGATGTACCTGCCTGGAAGAAGGAGGGCAGCCAGCCTCCTGCTGCAGCGTGAAGCTCGGGTTTGCCTGCTGCCTGTTCCCTGTGCAGCTGGCAGTGCGATGCACTCAATTGCGTTGCTTGCAGACCTGAGACAGTAGGAAGGCTGAGCGTCCGTGCTCTCACAGGGTGTAGGATGGCACTGGGACCTGCACCTTCCCTCTTCCCAAAGTGGGAACGTGCCAGAATAAATCTCAGGGCAGCAGAAATGGCACGGCGGAACAGCACTCACACTTCACACGTGAGCTGGGCTGGGTTTAACTCTCCTCTGTGGAGGGAAACAGTGTCCCAAAGTGTGGTCCTGCTGGGAAAAAGCCAGCTGGCAAAGGGCTTTCCTACCTGCTCTGAAGGCAGTGCAGGGAGCAGCGTGCTGGCTGCCTCTCCTCGCTGCTCATCGTTTCCATGTGTGCTGAAGTTGCATGAAGTTCTCAGTTCTGATGACTAACTTCTTTTCTTCATGGGAAGAAGCCAGCTGACGGCTCCGCTGCCCCAACCCTTCTTTTTTTATTGCCTTTTAACCACACTAGCTCTGCCTTTTCCTGCAATCCATAGGCCGCAGCGTCTTTCCCTTGAATCAGGAGATTTTTCCTGCTGATCTGGAGCACGCTGAGAGTAACCCTGCTCCTGCTCACAAACTTGCCACATCTCCCTCTCTTGGAAAGGAGGAGAGGCCTTTTTA
Source organism: Numida meleagris (assembly GCF_002078875.1). Taxonomy (NCBI): domain Eukaryota; kingdom Metazoa; phylum Chordata; class Aves; order Galliformes; family Numididae; genus Numida; species Numida meleagris. Next base: position 17,317,084 of record NC_034417.1, on the reverse strand, counting down.
TTTTAGCTTGAACATCTGTCATTTTCCCATGTTTTAGGACCTGATGATTGTGGAGAGAGGGGAGAAGCAGAGTTGTGTGAGGATCCTTTTGAGGAAGTTTTTCAAAGGGGAATAAAAAAATCCAGAGTGGCCCAGGCTGAGGGTAGCCCCAGGAGAAAGAGATCAGGGCAACAACAGTTAAGAATAGCAGCAAAGCATTGTAAATCCTGGGACGTAGTAGAGAATTACATTTTTTTTTTTCCCACTTTCCCTGCCTTTTGCCTTTCAGTTCTACTTTTCTTCCCGTTCCCACAAACACACATCTCACGCAATACCGCTGCGTTCCTCTTGTTGGCAACTAACAGCAGACCGCCTGCTTTTCTTTTATTTGCTTCTATTTCTTCTCCAGTTTCTCTTTTATTTAATACAATCAACCATTATGACACTCGTGGTATTTATTGCTGCTGAGTTCATTGGTGCTGACCTCGCTATCAGGCTTGCACTATCACAGGAGCAATAAAGCCATTTAAAAGCATTCCTTTCCAAGATATATCATCATTTGCCAAATAACTGGTTTGTAGCATTACCTGCCAGTTCCCACAACTGTGGCCCTTACTATAGAAAGACTGTAAAAACCCATCCTACGTGCCTGTTTGCGTCATGAAAGGTTGGTATGGTGCTCTCTTTCGCAACGCTCCTTGCTCAATAACAGGCTGCCATATGCTGAGACTTTCGTCTGAGCTTGTCGGAGATGACACCGCAGTATAAATAACTTCTTTTACAAGATGCAAAGGGAAAGACTGGCAATTGGAGATGCAAAACTGCGTAGGAAGTGGAAGAAACCACAGTGATAAGTGGGTGGGCAGTGGGCTGGACTAGATGTATTGCTTCTGTTAAGGCTGGAGGTTTTTTCCTTTAAAATGTCAGGGCTTGGAGGCTGCAGCGTTTGAAGCTGAAGCACTCTGTAGATGAAATACACGTGGAGAGTTAGTGTGGGCAAAGAGAAAGGAAACACTTCACCCCGCTGAGCAGTCATTATGGCCGTAGGATGGAAATAGCCTGACCTATTTCTGGTGGCTTTAATTAGTAAGGTGGGGAAGATGGAGCCGCTCCTGCCTTTGTTTCCCCCTGGCAGCAGAGCAGGGGTGAACGCAGCAGCACCAAGCGAAGCCGGGGCTGGAGGGCTGAGTCCCAGCGCCGTGGGGAGAGCTGGTGTCTACCTGTGCTAAACAGAGGACTGTGCAGAAGAGGGAACTTCTGGCCGTGAGCTGGGTGTCTGCAGGGATGGGTGCTCGTGCTGGGGCTGCCTGTCCTGGCTGGGGATGGTCCCCAAGAGACTCCGGTCTGGGACCTCCGGGTCCTGCCCTGGGGTTTGGGATTCAGTCCTGCGTTCGGCCCTGCGCTCAGGGCCTGGTATCTCAGCCCCGGCTCCTCCCTGGGGTCCCCCCCCGCTGTTACGCCCTCCGTCGCAGTCCCTGCGCCCCCCTCCCTGCCTCAGCCCCGGCTCAGCACCCCGAGGTCCCGAGTTCGAGGCCACCCCCCTCACCCCGACTCCATCCCCGCCCGCCGCTGCGGGGCGGCGCCTCCCTCAGCCCCGCTGCGCTCCGCTCCAATCCGCACCGCC
>NC_034417.1:16515076-16693811 GCF_002078875.1 Numida meleagris | reverse complement strand
CCCCGCGCCGTGCCCTCCCGCCGGCCGCCCCCCTCAGCCGCAGCTCCCGCCCGACACCCGCCGTCCCGGCGCCTCCCGGCTCGGGGAGCGTTCCCCCGGCGCCCCGCCCGCCCCCGGCAGCGGGGACCCCCCTCGCTCACTCACCCGCCCGCCCGCAGCCCCTCGCTGCCCGCCGCCGCCTCCTCCCCGCTGAGGCTCCTCAGGAGACACTGACACCGGCGCACGGATACCCGCTGGGCGCTATTTTTGGGAAACAAGGCCCGAGCGCGGCCGGAACTACTTCCTCTGTCACTCCCGTCTCAACTGGCGCAGCACGACCGGAGCTGGTGTATCCTTCCGCCGTCTCCTCAGCGCGGGCTGACGCGCTCAGCCGAGCCAGGCCGTGGCGGGACGAGGAGTGCAGCGTAGGAGAGAGCGAGGTGAGCCCGCTCCCGGTGGCGGGGCGGGGAGCGCCCCAGTTTTAGCGCCCAACATCGCCGGATTATTTTGTTTTACCACGGGGAGCGGCCGGGTCTACATTCTTCCCCGGAGACCCAATGGCGCGACGCCGGCCGCCGATTGGGCAGAACGCGGGAGTGAAGGGCGAGCAGCACCAATCGCAGCGCAGAGGGAGCGGCGGGGCCCGCCCCCTGCGTACGTAATTGGGAGGCGGGGCCTAACGAAACGTGGAGGCCTTGAGTAACAAGCGTGCGCTCAATGGGAGAGAGGGAGAGGGAGGAGACAGCCAATCAAAGCCCAGCAGGGGCGGGCCTAGCGCAAAGGAAACCCTGAGCCCTGCCCCCTTCGTTCCAGCCGTGGGGGGCAGCGCACGCGTACAAAGGCTCACTGGGTCGGGCCGCGAATGACGCACGTAGCCGGGGCCGCCCCCTACCGTGAGGAGGCGCATGCGCAGAAGCGCCTCCCCGCTAGGGCAGGGCCGCGGCCCCGCGGCGACGTGCCCGGGGGTTGCCGGGGTAACGGCTGCGGCGGGGCCTGGGGCCTGCAACTCCGCCCCGCGCCTCGACACAGGGCGGGCCACCGCCTCGTCACGGCCTGCAGCCCACAGGCCAGCCCCAGGAAGGCAGGCTGCCTCAGGGACAGCTTTGACCACCCACCCTCATGGGTTCCTCAGCCATTGCTCTCGCCCTGGCCCTGCTCCGTGTAGCATTTGCTTTAAAGACTAAAGAGCAGCTGCAAATGAAAGACGTGACAAAACTGGCGTCTTTCCCCGACAACAGAAGGCAGCAGCTGACCACCCCAAAACAAAATTCTCCCAATAAAAAGTTGGTTGCCAAAAGCACGTTCTGTGCTCTACCTCTCCTCCAGCCCCATACAGCAAGGAACGCAGAGCACAGTGCAGGACAGCAGCGCCCAGCTCTGCTCTGGGACACAAGAATCAAAGGGGCAGTCACTGGAAAACAGAAATCAGAGACTCACTGATGAGGTACAAGAAAAAAAAATAGGTGCAAAAATGGTTAGAAAGTGGTGCAAGAAGCTGCGATGAACACCACCTCCAACTGTGCTCACCACATCACTGCATGGAAACACGTAGAGCCTCCAAGAGCATTCCCGAAAAATGAATGCGAATTTCTGTTGTCTGTTTGCAATTATTGGGCTCAACTGGAAGCGGCATCACACAGCTCCCAGCAACTGTGAAGGTAAAGAGTTGCACCGTGCAGTTCATTTGGTTTTTAAATATCTACCCCCTAAAGAAGTGAGCGCATCCACCTTTCCTTTGAAGAAGCATGCGGGTTCTTACCTTGGATCTAGGAAATAGCAGGCAGGAGGTGGGAGAGAAAGAAATAACAAAACAGATCATTGCCACCCACTGTCATATTTCCAAGCTGATTACTATTGACCTACAATAAATAAGAGATGAAAATACATACAGCTTTCTTACATTTCTCAACACCAACAGTCCTAAGGGCATTGATTTTTATATGAATATAGCTTATGCTCTTGCTCCTCACTCTATCATCCATAATACTTATAAAAATTAATACTATGAAATCTGCTCTTGAACAGAACAAGCTGAGAATACATTGGATAAAATCCTGAACTCTTTTAAGTTTTAAAGTCAGTAGGAGTCTGAATAACCAAGCCCTGAGCAAGGACTTCTGGTTATGCTCATTAATTATTTTCACTATGTAATCATATTATTCTAAGCTGGCACAAATAAAGCAGGAAGCCAAACAGATAAATAATTGGTCCATTTCAGTGGCACTAGAAAAATAAGCATAGCATGTGTTGCTCAAGGGATTTGTATATATGCCTTGCAAACAATAGTTAAGGAGAGCAGAGCAGTGTCTTTCATACTGAAATGCATTCCTCTCTCAATTGAATTGCTGCCTATGTAACAATTGAGAAAAGGAAGTGCAAAATGTGGCATCCAATTGAAATTACCGATGCTGTTTTCCATATGCAATGATTTGCTGCTACTTCTGCTTCGACAACCCCCTCTTGGGACAGCGAGTGAAAAACAATGGGTGGGAGGTAGGTCACGGATGTTCTCACATGTCAGAATGGCACAAATGAAAAACATCACCCCTTAGGGTGGACACAAATAAAACCATAGAAGGATTCCTATATTAAAATGACTGAAATCACTCCATGGCTTGATGGCCCTGTTCTGTGTTAGGTTTCATTTCCAAGACAACTGCAAAGGGAAAATGTACCTGGATAACCCAAAGGATGCAAAGCTGTCAGTGATGAAAGCAAATCCACACTACAGAAAAAGAAAAGATCATCTTTATAAGACCAATTAATTTCTGGTCAAAGCAGCAGCAACATAAAAAAGCCCCAGAGAATATCACGCTTGTGTGCCAATATGACAATAGAGAAATTATCACAAGGATCTGCTAGGATCACTCTTGAGAAATGAAAAAGCAACTGCTGAACGTGTTTCTGGCCATCTTACATATCATCCTGGGATAAGAAGAACCCCATCTGAAATCTATTTCCCTGGCCAAACAACAGGCCAGTGTAATTACCATGATCTCCTACAAGGAGAAGTAAACCCAGAAAATACAAAATAAAAAAAGACAATAAGGAGAAGAATGATTTTAAAAAGACAACTGTAGTTGTAATTTTGACTGTTCAACTCGGAGGCTCTTTAGTTATCATCCAGCACTAAGGCTTTTCTGTGCATTTCTATTCCAGTGTATTTCTACCCACCCACTCAAAGCGTTTTAGAGACAGCAGCACCAAAATCATATCTGCTCTTTTAACTTACATTCTAAGACCTTCTCACAAAGCACTACAGAGAGGAGTGGCTGCTCCTCACTCTTCCTTTAAACTATTTCTTATATTCCAGAAAACAGCTTTTTCATCTTTATTCTAGAGAAAAAAAAATTATTATATCTCATGCTTCTAAAGGTGAACTTCACATTAAAAAACAACATAGGATTTTTTTAAAACTGTAGATAAGAGGAGTAGAGAATGTTATGTAGTTTCAGCTTATTTGTCAAACAATTAAGTTATCCTTCACAGGGAAGAAGGGTCTAAGAACAAGCTTTTAAGAACAAGGTTTGTTAAAATCACAGGCTAGATTAATTCCTAACATTGTTTTGCTTACAATGGTGGAATTACTCTATGAATGAAGATTTTTTAAAGGACTACTTATTGCAGCAAAACCAAATTGTACTCCTAGCATTTCAGGATGGGAACTTGCATGAGAAACAAAGGATATGAGAAGGGGAGACTCCCACCTAAGGAGCAGGAAGCCAGAGAGGAGGAGATAATGGTTCCTTTTCATTAATACTCAGGGTAACCCTATTAACCCCCTAATGGCCACCTCAGTGCAGACACAGACTTGCACTTGCCAAAAGCTGGCTTGGATCAAGTGCCTATGACCTCTCTGTCTGTGGTTGGGAGTATTGCTCTTACACAACTATTTGGCTCTGGTGTTCCACCAAAGACAGCTAAAATAAGGAAATCTTAACTTGATTATATCTAAGTCCAAATTGCCTGACAGTGCATGAATTAAATTCACTCAATCCATTTCATAAACTGCCTTCTGTAAACCGCTAATATTTCCACATCGTTATACGGTACACTCAGTAATCCGATTGCCTTGGGAATATTTGTTTTTCCAGAACTTGTGGCCAAGGTACATAAGATTAGATCAGATGCAGCTTGTCTAAGAACACTGTAATGTGGGTGTACAGCATATCTGCTAGTTTTGAGTTACAGGTTGAAGCCCTCTTTCTCTCTTTTGAACTTTTCCAGCCGCAGGCTCAGGCTGTGCTATCTGAAGCTGCTTCTTGCAGCATTTGGTACTTCTCGTTTTGTGTTGCTGCTGGCCTTCAAATGCCAGAGATCACCACAGGAAATACTGCTATTGCATGCCTCGCTTACTGCATGACCGATCCATACCTCAGCAAAACCTGGGATATTTTCTAGGTCTTCACAATGACAGAAGACAAGTCTCTCTGGGATTCACACTCTTCTGCTGGGGTTTTCTCACCATTCTCCATGTTAACATGAACCAACAGCTGGGTTTAAGAGATCTGTTATAAATAGTAACATCATGCTGCTAGCAAGCTTCTTGGAAAGTAAAGAAAATATGTTATTTAATGCACTCTGACATTTGCTTTTCGTCCCCTATTCTTAAGCTGCATTTCTGTAAACATCCGTAACAACAAATGCACAGAAGTCGACTTCTTCACGTAGACATAACAAGTGCTGCCTTGAGCCCAGGAGATGATACCCAGAACAGCTTACCTCTCTTCAGCCAGACAGCTGGCAAGCTCTCACAGCAGGAAAAGGAGTCAGAACATGGATGGAAATTCCTGATTCCAGCAGCGTCCAAGATTACAACCTTTGGCATTTTATTTTCATGGTTGCTCTACGTTGCTGCAGAAACTTCCTCCTTTTGCCATATCTTTCCATTCATTAAAACTGCAGCTTGCAATTAAACATTCTGACATAACATAGCTGAGATTTTTTGGCAGCAGCCTTAACCAGAGGTTTTCAGAGTTTCCTGCAGACAGCTTTAAATTTTCATATCCTCATGAATGCTTGCCACCTTCTTTTAATAACTTGAAAAAATAACCTTCTCTTAGGAACTTCATTGTTGCCGTATTTCCCCAGCATTCATTTACTGCTTTTAGAAATATGTCATGCACATGTATATTTATAAAGAGCACAGTGTACATATGCACTGCGTAGTTTGACATCTTATAGAGAACACAGATTGTATAGTAGATCTGAAGAAATATTCTTATGTTCAATATTTTCTTTATTAAAATGCATTTCTCTCTTCCCATTATATTGTATATTTCACTCATTTAAGAAATATTTACTACATTATTCAAGAACTGCAGCCCTTGATCTGTTATTAATTTCGTAGCCTTACAGATACTGACTTTCATATACTGCAACACTAAACTATTATTTCTATGCAATAAAATATTTCTTAAGATAGAATTTGACCTTTTTGCAAAGAGCTAGAGGTCTCAAGGATTTTCAAGTTATTTGCGTTCTTGAGGTGCAGAATATATTTTATCTCTTGGAAGAATGTTCAGACAACGCTCGTCTCTAATACAGACTTGAAATTGATTTTAAAAAGGGTCTTTCTAATGTTCAAACTGGCCCTAATCTCTTTGTTCTTCTAACATTACCCGGCAAATAAATTCTTAAAGGGATATTATCAATTTAAGAACTATGCTTTAGTCTGGAAAATTCTCCAAGAGATTAAAAAGAAGACATCCTTTTTCCTGTAAGTTTAATTTCTATATTTGACTGCAGTATGTGTGGTCAGTATCTCATGCTGTTAGGAAACAAAAGAGACAGAAATAGATGTAGGAGACCATAATACCTGAAAAGTCTTTAAACTGCTTTTTAAAGTAGATTTGAAGTTGGTGGGACCCGTTCAAGAGACAAATGACTTGTGGAACTCTTGAAAGCCAGGTAAGTTCTGTCCTGCGCAGAGCATCCTCAGCTCCCACTGCAGACAGCTACTCTTAACATGTAAATTTAAGCATTATTTTTCCCAGACTTGATCTGTTTTGCTGTGAACTCAATTGATCAAATTGCACACGAGATATACGCTACTGTCCTGTTCTCGTAAACTTCACACAGAGTCCATAAAAGGTCTGCACGATCTATTATAATGTGCAACATATAGCAAAGAAACTTTTATAACAGTTAACCTCTGAAATAAAGTTTAATCTTTAAACTTGGACAGTATACAAAGTGCATTTTTGGCATTTTATGATGGTATCCAGACTCCAAAGTACAAGTGTTGCTGTGGTTTATTTTCAGTTGATTTCTTTGGGATTCCACCTGGGATGACTGGTCTGTATCCCACAAGATTTACAGACGCCATCAACCTCCCTACTTCCTCAGGCACTTTCAGGTAAAGGCAAAGATGCCTTTCATTTGATACCGGGGGTTTGCTCTAATTTGGAAAGCAAGCCTTAAAAACATGAGCAGTGTTAACATGGATCAGCTGGTGTGCACTTCTGAGTTTTGTATCAGAGCAAACAGTATCAGGCGTTTGTTAATGGACGTATTGTCCTCTTGCCTGTGATGTAGGATTATCGCATACTTTCCCAAAACTACACTGAAAATACACTCAATTCTAATTATGAAAAGCAGCAGCATATTTCTTGTGATTTCTTAGTACGGTTTCATTTGTCTACCAGTTTAGAAGATGAACTGGCATTCAGACAGCTCACCTGTTCTCTATGGTTACTTACTGACAAACTATTTCACAGACCCTTCCTGTGGCATCTAGAGCAAGTGTTTTGAAACACAGCTCCAGTACAGGCACAAACGTGTCATCTTGTGCTAAAATGCCATTTCAGTGCCAAGCCAAGCCAGCTGGCTTTGGACAGAAAGTTCTTTTCTGCTTACGTGTGCAAACGTTATCACTTTCCTGTCCTTTTTCTCTTGCTGTCACAGTACTGCAGAGGTGGTGGCGGCTGATGGCAGAGTGAGAAGCAGCGTTCAAAATGTGTCCACGTTAGTTGAGATAATAAAGCCTGGTCCTGCAGCCATGTGTTGAATCCATCTGCCTTCAGAAGTATCTCACATAATCTAATCAAATGTCTTTCCTTGTATTACGCGGAAGCAGAGAAAGATTAACTTAAATTCTGTTTCAGTAACTAAATAAAAAAGAAAAACATCCGAAGTTTTGATGTCTGGTGCTTTGTTTCCTTGGCCCCAGTAACAGTTTGAGAGGGTCCAGGCTCCTCCTAGGTTTGGAACTCTTCTGTCTTTAACTTCAGGTTAGCAAGTCCTAGTTGGAAATAAGCAAACGTATTCCTACCTTTCCCACAGAGTGGAGTAAGAAAACAGGTCTCGCCTGAGAGGAAAGGTGAAAGTTTGGGGCTGTTGGTTTTCTTTTACTATTGGTGGTCTTGTTGTTTTGTTTGTTTCCATTGGTTTTTAAGAAAGATACACATTCATCTCAAAATGAGACTCTGAAGGGTGTTCAAACTTCTCACTGTTTGCAACGGAATAATGTTGTATAAAGCCTATGGCAAAGCTTCTACTAATTCTAAAGAGTGACCTGAAAATGGCACCATCTAAACAAAACATAAGTAGTGCAATGGCCATAGTTTAGCTGGTGTACTAGTTACAAGTAGTTAAAATATGATTTAACAATTTACCCCAGCTGAACTGTTCCAAGCTAGGTTAAAAGTACTACTCCAATGGAAGACAGGTTCTGAATTTACCATACCTTAGCTATCCCTTACCTCGTGGGAAAAGAGGACAGTCTGCCTCAAATCACCTGGTATTTCATGCAAATAAGCACATGCAAAAAGCTGACGCAAAGACTCGTTATCCTCTCACTAATTTTTGTCCATGTGTACATAGACACAGTTAGAGTTGTTTGTGTCAAGCAAAATTTAAATGATACTTTCAGGGTCTGAATACATGAATGAGTGATCTCATTCACGTACTGACATGCTTGACAACTTACCATGCATCATCTGAGCCACGGTAATTGACCATGTGTGTTTGCTCTTCGCCTGTGGCCATCTCAGATGGAAGAAACCAGTTTCGACTTCTCCTTTTCTTGCCCCCGAGGTTAAGCTGACACACTGAGCCTCACGTCTGCTGCAGGCTAGAGAAAGGCACATTGCAGTTACCATGCCTCAGCTGAGGTGCAGTAACTCGTTAAGTTGCTGGAGCTGGACAGCACGCCTGAGCTGTTGGTTAAAATGGGATAATTGAGGGCATAAATCAGGTGTTAGCTCAGTTCAGTGCAAGTCAATTAGGAATGGATTTAAGCTAAACCGACACAAATCACTCTTAGTCCAAAATAAAAGTAGCTACCCCACACTAGCTTAACTAAATCCAGGACAGCTTAATCTAACAAAAATGGAAAGACTTTTAACTAGCCATAAAAAGCCAAAAATGTTATACCCGATGCTGAGCATTGCCTAGGGCATGTGCATTCACTTCAAGCAACAAATACAGTTTGACACACAAACAAAGAAAGAGAGCCAAATTCACAGCTATCTCTGCAGACAATGTAGAGAGAGGACCAGAGGCTGTGAATGCAGCAATACCTTCTCTGGCTCTGCTAGCAAATTTGGTTTTCTCTATCATATTTTACTGTAAACAGTTTAAAGTACGAGTACGTAATTCTGCTTTATCTCAGAAATTTGCACTCCACCATCATTTAGCAACAGATATGGAACGATGCTGACATGAGCCTAGTAAAGGTTGATTGTAAACAAATGTGAGTTTGCTCTCACTGCTTGAGATGGATGAAAGGTATTAAGGAACAGAAAGCGACAGACATACTGAAAAGTAAATCTAAGTTTCATACACTTTAATGATCTGAAGTGTTACTAGTAATTCCATCTTGCAGAATAATCCCTAATGAATACAAAGCAAATAATGCTTGATTTTCTCAAATGGCTTCACCCTTCATCTCTAGGAACTGTTAATGAAATTAGGGATGCACAGTTGAGATTAATCATCAAGTGACCATTTCCAAAATCCTTTACCAATGGGAGACTGACATGCACGAAGCAATTTGGTCCACTAGTTTCCGTTTCCTGGCTGAGTTAATTCTTCGAAGAAATTCTTTTAGAGAAAATATCCGTGGGAAACTATTCTGGATTCTTGGTGTTGTGTGAGACTTCGGAAGATCAGCATCCCACTAGGGAGGTTACAAGACGTATATGCACAATAAAATGATAGTCTTGCCCCTACAACATACCACATAGTCCTAGCAGCAAGCTGTGCTTCAAATATATTCCTGTAAGGCTGTTGAGAACCAGTAAGGACTCATTCTTCTGCAGCCTGTGGGAAAAACTAGTCCTTTCCCATGGTGGTTACTTGGCTCATCCACCCAAGATACAGACACAGCAGAAGTCCCACAGCATACAGGACAGTGTAAGTGCCCTTTGCTGTGCCATAAATTTGGTCTGTTGCTTTTTTCCTCACTCCAGACAGCACTGTACACACACTGCACAGTCACAGCAGGCCACACATTCTGAACACAGGAAAAATAAAAGTGTGTTATTATCAGGATAATTGAGTGTTGGAAAGAGAGTTGCCTCCAGCACTTCATCCAGATTAAAATCTCACCAGTACCATTATCCGGGAAGTATCTGCAGTGACACGTGCACGCTATGCATCTCAGTCAGCAATCTGGCCTATAGCGTTTACAGAAGCTTTAGCAATTTCTTTAATGACCCTTACAAGTCCTCCACTTATTCAAAAGCTGAAATGCTAGTCTATGTGGGACAAACTTCTGAAACAGCAGATTGAAGTACTCCATGTAAATTGAGCAATTTCTGTTAACACATGTCGACTAAACTAGAGCTGCCAATCAGCCAAGCTGCTGCTCTGCGACAACAAACATCTGAGGTACTGGAGCTTGAACTTAATCAACGTTATTTATTTTATCATGCAGAACTAAACCATCAGCCACTGCTCTCACAGACGTGGTTTTCAGCTACCCCTCCGTCAGAGCATACATGCTTTCTTCAGAAGAAATGCAACGTACTTAGCCTTCATGTTAACCTTAAAAATGCAGCTATTAGAATTGATGTTTTTTCAGCCTCTAGCACCAAATTATGCTCGCAAGCAACCTTTTCAGGGATCGCTGGAGGAAGAAAACCTACGCCACAGCTATTGTTAATTCGAGATCAAGCTGCCTGTTAGTATCAACACACAGTAACCAAGACCATAGGAACTGCAGCTAATGCTGCTTTCCTGTCATCATGGGTGGTGAACCGAAAGGTTCCTTTAGAGGATTATTACCTAAAAGGAGGAAGAGGAACTAGTTTTAATGTGCGTACCATAAGAGTCAGAACTGAGGGATGTACCAGGAACACCAATCAGCAACAGCAAGGCAAGCCAAGCCATTTCCCCAGCACTATTCCTACAGCCTCAGTGAGACATTTCTTTTTTCTGGTACATGTTTCTGCTCCCCCATCATCAAGAGTGAAGTTATCTTTCAGTCAGTATTGCTGTAAATTTGGACTGGTTCCACTGCCTGCTGATGCTCATTGCCTCCAAATGCCCCGGGGATGCATGTTATACTGCACACTCTGTGCAACTCCTCCTCAGCAACGTGGAGCTGATCCCTTTCTCCATGCCAGCTTGCTCGCGAGCCATGCAATGGTGTTATAGTTCCAGTTTCCATCGGTGTCCTGAAGACTCTGGCTCGAGCCTTGCTTATCTGCTGCGAGAAGGTTCCAAAATAAGAAACACATTTACTCCGGGTGCCTTCTCTTCATGTTGCTACATTTACTCTTTCTTTTAATGCCTTCCTCTCATCACAAGGCAGGAGTATAGGCTGTCCTGTGCTCATGGAAAACAATTTATGTGCTGTCCCAAAGATGTACACCGATTTGAGCTTGTTTCCACCAATCTGACTTTATAGACCACAGCTGTAGGCGCATCCAATGACTCCCTTTTTTCTTTCATTGTTTTGGTTCGTTAGTTTTAGCGCTGCTGACACAAACAGTGCATTTCAAAAGGCATCTTTCCTGTGGGCTCTGTTTACTCGTTAATGTGGCTAAGTGTCAGCTGAAGTCCTGGGTGACAGCTTGCTTTGCTTTAGATTGTGGCATTCCCATATATGATTTATTGCATCTGAAGGGAAGCACGGTTACATCTGTAGGAAAGCGAAGAAGAGCCATGAGAAAAGGGGAGCTGTAAGAAGTCTGGCTGTGAGGGGCACTGTGGAACTTGACATTTAGGTTCCTGCACAAGATGTAATTTCCAGCTGAATAGCTCCGGCACTTACACAGCTTCACTTTGGCCCCAGCTGTGCACTAAGTGCTACTGACATCTATCTTAAAAGCTGCTCACAGCAACCTGACTTGATGTGGTTATTTTGTTTTCAGAAAAAGGGAAAAAGATGCTTCAGTAAAGCAGTCCACATGAACTGGGCTGGAATGTTTTGTCCAGGCCACTCAGAAGGGAACCAACGTAGCTGGGAAAATAGCAGATGATTCTGACAGGTTGCAAATAAAGTTTTGCTGGAAACACTGCACACTGAGTTGGTGCCCATGTAGCTTCTGGTACTGAATTATTGGTACAGTCCCAGTTCTTTCCAATGAATCACATTTTCCTCAGTTCAGGATTAATCAACATGTCATTCAGATGTATTCTCAGACAATAAGCACTATGATATGGATGTCAAACTATTTTAGGTCAGACTGTTTTCTATTTTTAGCTTAACTATTCCGCTGTAAGACTAATGTCTCAAATTCAGACAAGGCAAGTGTTAGAAGATACGAGCAAATTCCTGATTCTGTGGAGGTCAGGGACAGTTCTGCCTTTGGCCAGAAAAGGATTTCACCTGATGGGTCTGTTTCAATTACAGCTTCTTCCTGTTCCAAGTGCCATTCTGTCCCCAGTAACTGAGACAGTTACCAAAAATCCTGTTTTTACAATGCTTTTATGTTCCTTAAACATTGCAGATGGGCTGCCATAAGAGCAGCTGAGGGGGAGATAATTGCTTTGAGTGCAAGCTAAAGTAAGTCACTGATTCCTTGCACCAGGACCCTGCCTCGGACACCACATGCTGCATTCTCAGCTTTTGTCATGGATCTCTAATATCCTTATCTGTCATTCTAAGGTAAGCAAGACTGATCGACCTGCACATACTGAACATACAAAAATATCTGCATACTTGTCTGACACACAGCATGTGCACATACGCACGTAAATATATACACAAAGTGCTTTTCTTCCTTAATATTTAATAATAATACATAGTGGAACTTCTTAAATGAAGCATTCTTCAAAATGAAGACAATGAGAAATTTTAGAAGGAAAAAGCCATCTATCCGAAATGGAGGCAGCCTTCCTTCTTACTCACAAGTTGGATGGCACAAACACGTATGTTCTTATAGACCTCTAGGGCTCAGAATTCCATCTGGGTAGTCAGGTGTCACATAGTCAGCTCCTGAAGAAACTCACAGTGCCAGCAAAGACTGAATTCAAACCCTCCCTGTTCATAGTCGCTGCCATCCAAAACAGAAAAGAAACTCTGGGTACGCCTGCAACAGAGATAGCCAACTGGAGGCCCACAGAATTTGGATCTAGGCCACAAAGCAGTTTTCCTTGGCCACCGAGAAGCAGGCCGGCTCTCCAGCTAAACCACATGGTGCTGCTCTTTGTGCTTGGGCAGGGCACACAACAAGTTGTGTTTGCCTGAACTTCGTGTGGGCAGCAAGCTTACTCTAGATCCTGATACTCTCATCACAAAAACGGATTTCCAAATCCTACGCACGTTGGCTATCCTTGTCTACGTGTTTTTCTGCACACAGATGAAAACTTGTTTTACCCATGGTCTGAGCTGGCCACAGCCCCGAGCCCAAGCTAATATCCTGCCTCTCAGCAGGCCACAGTAATTTGGGCATGCAGCACATGAGCTGCAGCTACATGGCTCCTGGTTTTTTTGGACAACAGCCAGAGTAAGCTCCTATCTGCCTTCAAAAGTCCATGTAGACATTGCTTATGTAGCTGGTAGTCAGAAGACCTATCACAGGAATGGAAAAATACCGCTCCTGCACAGTGTAGCTCGTGCTCTGTAATCTCTCAGTGCTTTTTCCAAGTCCTGGGGATCTTTAATTCTGACCAAGATTGCAGAGTCTAACTCGTCAATGCCTAGAAGTCAGCAAGTTCTGCCTTAGCCACTGTATGCCAGACATACAAACATCCGCACCGTGGATCACAAATAATCTGCCTGCTCGAGATTCAATCACTCTCAAAACCCTGCCTCATTTCTCATATTAGTTTGCTAATCTCCAGGCCATCATTCCTCCTTAAACTGCCCCACTGATTTAGTAGCATCTTTAAAAGGAACATAAAAATTATTCCTCTGCTGCACCGCTGCTGTGGTTCATTAATTATTTCATATTACCAGCATAAAACTTGTAAAGTGAGAGAAAATTGCAACACAGACTTGCAATTGCAATCACACATTCTGATCCCAGAGTCAGGGACTGGCTGTGCTCTGCCCTTATGGCCCCTGCCCTCAGTGCTCACTGCATAAACATGCTAAGAGTCATTTGCTGCTTTGAAAATAATTAGAACACCATATTGTCTATTAGAGCTCTTTACACTTCGCCCATAAGAAACACCTTTTGAGCTGGAGTAATGCGAGCACAAATTAGCTTTTAGGGTCATTTTGGATTCTCTTTAGACATCTTCTTTCTCTGTCAGAAGGAAAAAGAACCACATGGTACTCCGGTCCCTTCCTCCACTCAGGCAGAGAGCTCTCCTGTATACACAGTAATAAGATACATTTTCTTCTAGAAATCTGCAGATACTGCAGAACAAATGATGGCTCTCCTTATCCTGTTACACAGCATGAGCTGGACAGGAGATAAACATCAGCATGGAACAACACCCCCATTGGCTGCACTCAACTGTAATCCGCAGTGGAGATCTGACTGGCAGCTCTCCCAGGTGGCATGCTCCAAAGGATCGCGTGTGCCTCGCTGGGGGCGGCAGCGCTGAGAGCACCACAGCCTCGACCCTGCTGCCAAGTGAACGCTAACAGGCATTCAGGACCTTGGTGCACAGCTCAGCTGTTGGAGCTGACCTGCTGCTCCGCATCCAGGCCATGCTCCCGGGGAAACTCCTCTCCAGCTCTGCAAGGACCCTCTGCACTAACACCAAGCATTCAAGCTCACCTTTGGCTCTCACTTCTTTCCATGGTCTCCAATTCTACCCTCTTAGATCTCACACTCTAACTGGAGAGCCTGCAGAGTAAAGCTGATTATCAATTCACTGTTCCTCAGTCCTAGCAGAAAGGGAGCAGCAGAGTGATGTTCTTTCCAGTGAGTCAGTGCTGCTTTGCTGGAGGATGTGTGACTCACCAGTCCCCACAAGGGCTGCCTCCCTCCCCCAGCACTGTGCCTCACCTCCAGCCTCTCCTATTCCCATCTCTCCTTTAAGAAAACATTACTTTCCCATAGTCCTTCCTGCTTTTACTGTCTTTGCTATAACAAGCTTGGGGACAGAGAAAACTTGACGGCACTCCTGTTTCTGCACAAGAAAAAAAAATGTTTTCTTTTCCACTTTTCCCACTCAGGTATACGTCTGCCTGCGCCTCTGGACATGCACAAAGCTGTGTAGTCACAAACCTGCCTGCAAAGTGACTTTCAAGTGAAGACTATTAGAAATAGCAACTCCTCACTTGAACATATTCGTTCTGGGCCACAGGTAAGACCCCAGTGTTCTTCACCCCACTGCCCCATTGTTAAGATTTCTCAGGGGTCTGTCTACCAAGAACCTACTCTGCTAAGTACTTACAGCCTGGATTAATGAAAAGCAGTAAGTGCTGATTGAACCAAACAAAGAATCAATGAGCCAGTGTTAGAAAGCAAGGAACAGAGTACTTTTCATCAATTCCAGTGCGGTGGTGTTCACTTCTTGCTTCCTGACTTTTACAGAGGCCTAGTTATCTGAAGAACAAAACCACAGCACATCTGTGTGACTGCGAGGTGAGACTTTGCAACTGGCTGAGCTGTGTCGTTCATGCCAGTTTCAACACAAGCCAGCAGCAGACAGGGCAGACCCTGCTGGTGGGGGATCTCTCCCAGGACAAAAGCCACAAGCTCAGCTCACGCAACCCCAAACCTGGACAGAGGTTGCAAGGAGAGGGCACAGCAAAGTCATCCGGAGGATCAGTGATCCAGAAAAAACTCTTCGGCTTTTAAAAACTGTCCCTACCCAAAGGAAATGCCAAACTTGTAGCAATTCTGCCTGCTTCTCTCCTGCAGTGAAATCTTTTGCCTGGAGGAGATGGGGTGAGCTAGTTACAGAGCAGAGCACATGACACATCTTTACCACAGCTTGAGTGAACGGAGAGTGTGCTCCTTGGGGCAATCCCTGCCTCTCCCTCAATCGTGTACAACACCATGGACACAAAATAAGGCGCAGTATAAATAACAGCCCTGTCTCCCTCCTGCTCTAAAATGCAAGCAATTTAAAACAGCAGCCTTTCTCACAGGGAAGAGCAGAAAGCCAGCATTTTGAAGCCACTTTCTTCTCCCTTGTTAACAGTAAGCCCAGCCTTCTACTCATAAATAATTCATATGGCCTCTTTTTCCTCAATTACACTGTAGTGTCAGATTCCACACTCTGCCTTCCCAGAGTGACTTTCTGGCTCTTCTGGAGACAGCAAGGCTCACTTGGATGTCTGGAAGAGCCACAGACTCATTAGACTCAAGTATTCTTTCCATACACCAGTTAAAAGATACAGAACACCTTTGTCTTGGAGTTTTGGTAATTATCCCTTGCTGAAATGCTGAGTGACAATATGTTTACAGTAAATCGGTTTTGCTTCAGCCCAGCATTTGAGGTGCAGATTCTAAAGACACGAAGAAGAGCTGGGAAAGAGGAACGGTGCGTAGCTCGTGAGCTGGAGTGCACTTAGAGCTGAGAAGAATTAAGACAGCAAGTGCTCTTGGGGACCTAGCAGAGACAGAAATTCAGTTTGTCAGGTGAAAAAAAAAGTGCAACAAAAGAAAACAACACTGCTTTCTCTCCTGCCTGCCATCTTTTTTGATTAATTTAAGCTTAGCTTGTTGAGATGAGGAATGAAGATTTCTGCTCTGCTATCAACAGCTTGCTGCCTATACATCCCAACTCATTACGGAGAGGCTGTCTGCTCTTGTGCCTTAAACTAAGCAGCCAGAAAACATTAGACAAGTATTGCATGTTGTAGATTGACAACATTTAAAACCTAGATGGCCAAGCTACTGATATAATTTCCATACTCGTTAACCATGACATCTCCAGTTCTCCCCCCACAGCATTCTGTCAGATTCAGCAGGACCAAGAACCTGTCTTAGCTGCCAGAAATCATTTTGTTACTCTTCCATGGATTGGCACCGCCTGAACATACTCTTACCCCTCAGAGCAGAAGTTTATAGAAATCTCCTTCCAATTTCCCAGCTGTGCATCTTGCCTTCCCTGCACACACACACACACGGTCTATTAGCTGTCCAGAGCTATGCCCGTCTAGCTGGCAGGCTGCCTGTTCACAAGCTGCTCCAACAATTGCCCTTGAGCATAAGCCAATGCCAAGTCCCCTCTCAGGAGTTCATGCTCTGTGCTAGCACTAACATGATTGCATTGGATGGCTTCACCCTGCACGCTGCTGACAACGGCCTCTTAAAGACTCCAGGTTTGCTGATGGCAACAAGCTCCCAAGTACTTTTCAAGTTAATTTTTGCCAGGTTGTATTGTCACAGCGGTCTCACAGACTAGTAATCTGTCAATGGCAGTCAGGCTTGCAAACACAGTGTGACAAGGGAACCTGGGACTTTTGTAGTTTTTGTTGTAAGAGACTATTTCACATACAATGCAGCTGTGCTCGTTCTCCTGTGTTAGAGGTGAAAGCTGGATGCTGGGCTGGGCCAGGAAACCTTCTGTGGGAATTTTGAAAGGGAGTAAGTTTACCTGGTGGGTATTAAAAGGGTGAGCATCGGCATTTCCAAATAACCTTGCCTAAAAGCCAAGTAATTTTACCTGCTAGCAAATCTTGCCTACAACCAGCAAGCAATTTACCAGGCTCCTACAGGAAGGCAAGATGAAAGCCAAAACATCAGAGAGTTCATGGCTGAAGTATGATTTGTCTTGTGAAAAAACAACACACAGGGACTGAGAAATGGAAGAAAGAAAGAAAAGTGAGTCTGTCTTAGGGCTTAGGGTATTCACCTGGAAAAGGGCCTAACTAAATTCCAGCCCTGACACTGCAAACCTATGATTACTGCTACAAAGTACAACGGAGTCAACAGGAGAGGGGAAAAAAAAAAAAAAAGGCTTCCACCCACCTTGTATCTCTCAGGGGACAAACGGTGTCAGCCAGCACGGCCACAGCACATACACCACGCTATCAGGATGCCTGAGGTAAAACTGCCTCACAAGGCATGTTCCCTGGCATAAGAGCAGCTATGTATTAATGGCACACGTCACGTACCATTGGTAACTATAGGCCATCCCACACACAGGCTCACCGTAGGTCAGATTACTTCTGCCGGTGTCAACGCGCTCTGCTGATGTTCAACAGGAAATAGCAGAAAAGATGCTAAATCTGGAAGAGCGGAAAGCAAAGCATGTCAGCACACGTGCATCTCAAAAATTCTGCTTAAAATATGAAAACACTCCACGTGCTTCAGATGGAAGCTGCTCAAAGGAACAAAGAAGTCGTCTCTCTGAAAGGCTCGACCCCAGTCAGGAACAATGGGGCTCAGATTTACAGCACAACCCAGGCTGAGTTCTCGCAGTTCCTGGAAAACATGAGTAGTGTAGTGGACTGGTGCATTTTTTTATTCACTATTATCTCCCATAGACATTCATCCTGATCTTAACATCTTTATTGTCCATATAGAGCAAGCTTCCTCTCAAACATAAATGAATGTTCCAGTAAGTTTCCTTAGACAAAAACAAAAATTAAACAAAAAAGATCCCTTTATAACTTTAAAAAAAATGTACACTTCACGTTGTGATTCAAAGCGCTCTTTGTTTCAGTAAGTATAAATCCCGAATTTTACAAAGAAAAACGCAAAAATGAGAGAAAGAAAACTTCTGTGATACACCGGTTAAATAACAAACGGAGACTTAGTTCCAGACTGATTACAAAGAGAGGGAAACAGAAGGTAAAGTCGGGGTTGTTCTTTTGCCTGAAGGACAGCAGCTATTTGTCCTGAACCTCGCAGTCAAGACCAATTAATATTCTAAAAGTTGCCATCATTTTTTAAAAAAACCTCTCTCTCAGGGACACAAACACAAGAGCTTCTGCTTTAAAATGACAGCAGAGTTAAGTGAGAAGGCAATCTGCTTTTTAGGAACAGCAAGACTATCGTTTTGCACGCTATCCATATGATGTAGGAGACCCGTTTGCTCGCATTGGTCTTCAGTCCTCTCAGCCAAACTCATTAGCAACTGGCAAAGGGAAAGCAATGTTATCGTGAAGCCCTCTGCATGTCACCTTGTACAAGTGCTCCTCCCAGAAAGAGAGCACTGGTCAGAGCAGTGTGAGGGTCAGGGCTGCTGCCCCTGCCTGGGCAGCGAGCATCTCCGAGCCTCCCATCCATCCCTCATCTTTAACCGAAGCTTCATAAATCATCTCTCCTGCAAAAATGTTTTGTGACCTCTGGTGAGAGACGCATTATAAATCCACACGAACATTTCCTTTTATTATCAGTAAATAGTCTTGGATTGTTTGAAATTGTTCCTGCCACTGATATCGCTGATCTCTGAAGAGATAAACACGAGCTGATGGATGACTTGTCTGCAGGATCTATTTCAGCCACCCCCAGGCAGGATATTTTCCATGCTGGTAATAATAAATCTTATTATTGAATGTCATCAAATGAAAGCAAATTATGGTAAAAATAGGCACGGTTATGTATTTCTTATTATGTAATACTAAAAAAGATTTTTCAAAGATTGGGGGAGCTTTCATTTCCATGCGCAATTTTTTGTAATGCAATTCCTTTGCCTACTTTGAATTTATCTTTTCCTTTAACAGCCTCATACAGTCGAGCAATGGGAAGAGGCCCTACCTCAGAATAGCCTGTCCTCTCTTCAGGCCTGGAAGGTAAGTTTCTTACCACATCTGAAATTGAATAAGAACAAGGTCCATTCCCCACAGCTACCCAGGCTGCCTTTGAGTAGCACTCTTAATGTGGTATTTTGAGGTATCACTAACACTATTTTATACATTATTTTTGCAAAGGAAGCAAATGGCATCTTTTCTTGTCACTTAATAGAAAGGGTTTAAGGCAAGAGCTGTCACTCACTCTTATTGCTTCCAATTCCTTTCTAAAAATGATTGTAGCATTCCAGGGAGAAGTTCTACCTTCATAATGAGAACAGCATTGAAAAATGCTCGTGCCTCGTTATTAATGCCAAGCTCAGAACTAAAGATCTAAGTAACTTTCTAGGATCTGTTACAGACAATCAAGCCAAGGCTTTGTACCAGGACAGCTATGCTGCAAAAAAAAAAAAAAAAAGTGCAAATCCACATCTCAAATTCAAGATGTAAGCATAAGAAAGAGCTGTGAAGTAAGATTACAGGTGGTCCACTTACCAAGTGTTGTATTTCACCATTGTTACCTATACAGTATTGAAAATCTTTGTCTCCAAATGCAGTGCACCAGACAGAGAATGCATGGAGCCAGAAGAAAAGGGCTTGAGAGACAAACCAGTCTGAGGCAATATTTTCCTGACAGCTCTGTCCTCAGACTGTGCAGGCCAGAGACATTTGGCCTATAGAGCTTAGGGAGAGAAGCTACCGTGAAAGAAATAACTTGAAGGACAAGCTAGAGCTTGGTAGATACGCCCTGTGTGATCTCCATGCAAAACCTACTGCTCGCTCTGTGCAAATTACACCCAGAGTTGAAGATGGTGAGGAAGAAAACAGATGCAAGAGCTGCTTAACTTGCAGGGAATTTATCAGCTCCCTCAGAGACTCCGTTGGATGCGGCAAGCAGGACAAGTGGATAACTGGGGAAAAGCTAAGCCATAGGAGAATACACTGGTTCTGCCAAAATGCAACAACCACGGATATCATGAATGGAACAGCAATTCACTGTGTTATCATGGCATTTATTTCAGGCTGTAGAGCTATATGAAATGGTTAATACAATAAAAGAAAAGCAAAAAAACTAGCCTGGGTAAAAGTACAGTAATTTTTGCAATTTGGTTGGCCTTCAGACTACCATGGGAAGCCGCCTTTTTCATAGCTGGAAGGCAGCCTGTTTCATTTTGATATAAACCTGAATATCCAGATCAAGTTGTCTATGCCTTTCAGCAATGCTTTGGCATCCAGTAGATTTTCAGCATCATGAATATATGTCAGGCTCCCTTGGAAGGGGACATTATGCTTCTCAGACTGGTTTGAACCTGCACGCCGTCATCAGAAAGAGCAGACTACACTAGCTGAACTTGGGAGTCCTACAACTAAAGAAGAGCATCATATGCTGTAGTTCAAAAGGAGGCACTAAATTAACTCCCTAAGGCTGATTCCCCTCTGCCATTTATTCCTTAACATCGCGCACCTGAATCTTAAGAGAGAACCTTCATGTTTGTAAGACAGATGAGAGAAGCTTCACAAAACTCCCCACAGACCACAGAAAAGCTCTGCTCTTTCTGAGCAGCAGGGCCAGTGATGAAAGAAGCTCAAGTGCTTTCAGATTTCAAGATTTTGCTTAGACTCAAACATCACAGAAAGCAAAGCCAGATTCTCCAAGGTCTGCTTGCTCTATCACCATTCAGTCACCTCATACACAACTAAAAAAAAAAAACTAGAAAACAACTGAAGTGCAGTATGCAGAGCTGTTCTCTGGCCACATGGGCACTGCAGCAGCACTGTGAAGCTACGTGGTACTAAACACCCATGGATGACTACAGACAAAGCCTTCACAAGGCTATGGAGCCTCAGACATATTCTGGTCTAAACAATCCTTGTTTAAATAGTCTTCATCTAGAGAAGAGAAAGCTACCAAACACGTCGCCATGCCCAAGGAGATGTAAAACATACCCTAGCTGCGAACTCCAAGGCAAACCCAGCAAATATTTCTTCTTCAGCACATCTGGCTAACGGAGCTGTAAGAGAGTTTCTCCTACTAGCTTGCCATCTACAAGAAGGGAAGGAATAAAAGAGTTGGGCTTATTAGTTTGTTATTCTCCAATCCTAGCTATTACAGGGCAGGCACTGTGTTTATGATGGATTTATTCAGAGAACATTTTCTCCCTGCCCACATAACTGCACTTCAGACTGAAGCCAAAGCAGTACGGGGGGTTAGGAAAGCTGCAGACATTTTGCAGTACCACATGCAAGCGCAGAGCTGCAGGAGTGCAGACAAGAAGATGAACCAGCAATGAGGTATAGGCTTAGCATGTAGAAAATTACATCTCATTCCTCATTGTACCACAGTGTTCTCCTGTATCTTCAGCAAGTCCCACATTGTGAGGTAATGCTGTGAGAAGGGGGTAGAAAATTCAGGAACATGCACACAATCTGCCGTTTACTCTTCCAACAAGCAACTTCTGTGTTCTTGGAAGGGTTTATTTTAGCCTCAGCCTGCACAAAATGTGGCATCCCTGGCCATTTCTGAGCAGCACTCCAGCATCACTGGTTTTCATGTACCATACACCAAGGTTCCTCCTATCGCTGTGGCCCTTTCACCTGCAGTTCAGAGTACTTCAGCCCTATCTCTCTATATATAGTCAAGTCACTGTGCCCACAGGGACCAATTTATTTTTCCATCACCTGTAGCTTCCTTCATTTTATGTAGGAAGAAGCAAGCAACTTCTAACGAGGAGTGTTACGAATAGTGTGGTAACGCCTCTCTTCATCCCTGTTAAGTTTCTTCTATCATTTTGGGAAGTCGATTCCTGCAAAGTCCCTAGAACAATCTCCACTAATTATAATAGGATCCATTCTCGGATTGCACATATTTTAGTTTTGCAGGTTTGCTGCACGTTACTGCTGTCTTCCTATATTTAGGTATTTATTCCACTGCCCTAGAGTTTGTTCTGGCAGCTGCAGGTTGTAGCAGTCCTTACAGTACACAGGAGAGGTTCCCTCGGTACAAAAGTTTCCTTGTGTTTCTGACTGTACATGAATCATGGCTTCTGCCTTATCCCTATATGTAGATCATCCTCTTCCACCATCAGCATCTGAGCATTCAGACGACTGCCAAATTGCAGGGGAAAAACACTGTGCACAGAGATAGGATCCACTGTTCTTTGGGTGGCTTGTGATTTGTACTCTGTGCTACAGAAGCCCATAAAAATAAGCCAACCCATTGATTTATGGCTCAGGTCAGACCATTTTCATATAATTTGAAAGCACAGTAATTCTGAGTTCTGTTGGATTCCTGTTGCTGTGTCATGAAGAAATATATAACGGAATGAAACTCAATGAATAGAGGTGAGGCTTCACCTTCACAAGGCCACAAATTCCACCAAGATGGTTCAAGTCACAGCTGCTGAGGATCTCTTAAGTATTCAGATACGTTTGTGAGTGCTATGACGAAAACAAGAGCCAAGCAAGCTTCACTGATACTAATACTTCTCACACTGCTGTTGTTTACGTTTCTAATGACTAACATGCATTTCACTCCGGGCTTCAGAAGGAGAACTGCTGCTGCCCAGCTTGGCATTATACTGTCAATAACTGAGGTCACTTCAAACAGTGACATTATGGACTGGGATACTCTATATACGTTGCTTCACCATGCCCTATTGAAAACCACAACTCACCAGAGGGCCATGAATTTGTTCCCATGTATTTTAAATGGCTTTGCAGCAAATCTATAAAACAGTGTTCACACAGGTTTCTTATTGCTAATGCATCCCCTCACGGGATTATCTAAGTGCTCTTGGTACAGACCCTCTGATAAGCCTCGGAAGCAGCCAGCAGCACATCTAGTGCTATCAGCAACACGTTATGAAAGGAATGTCATGGCGAAGTACTGCCTAGTCACAAGACAAAAACCACCCTAGTGTTTACAGCAGGGTAAGAAAT
The DNA here is from genome assembly GCF_002078875.1 of Numida meleagris. NCBI lineage: Eukaryota > Metazoa > Chordata > Aves > Galliformes > Numididae > Numida > Numida meleagris. The sequence goes on along the minus strand of NC_034417.1, from coordinate 16,670,854 downwards.
ACCATATTAAAATAAAAGCATGACAAGGGACAGAGTGCGGACTTAGGGTAGAAAAATCAAAGCCACTTCTAAGCTCCTGGTTCCTTTGTCATCAAGTCAGTACAATATAGAGAAGATCTGTTTGGAGCGAAAGCCTTTTTGTGAAGCTTTATCTTGGCCTTTAGCAGACAGAATCGACAACCCTAAAGTGGCAAAAACCACTTGCCAAGTGCCACCTTCAGCGAACAAAGGAACACAACACCATGCGCTGAACAGCAAACTATCAGCTCCCAGGGAGAAGTGTCATTTTCACATCAAGTTTGCCACAAGAGAGTGGGAGAGAAGCTCCAACTGTTTTGAATTCATGTGTCAAGTCAATCGCAGGAACAGATAATATTGGAGTTATATAAAATTTCGGAAGGAACCCCCACCCACCACCTGCAACACTCACTCGCCACTGTCAGAACAGCTCTATAACTGAAGACAGCGCTGAAGAGTTGTCCTCACAGCTTTCTGCAAAGTAGATGATAGGATCATTATAATTTCATTTTAGATATGAACTGAGGCAGAGGACGAGTGTCTATTTTTGTTCCTATCGGAACACTGTCCCCACTGGACCAAAGTGCTAGCTACTTGCTATAAGTTTAAAATCCTCCATCTGATCCTAGAAATTTGAATTCTCAACAGACTCAGCAGGATCTGTATGGAAGGAAGGAAACATTAGCAGTCTGCCCTGCAGATTGCTCCAACTTTTTTTTTTTCTTTTCCTTCTTCCTGCAGGGCCTTGCCATCCCCTCTAGGGAAATCAAACCAGCTCTCTCTAGTTTCCTCCAAATGTCTTAGCTTGTGACTTCTGTTCATGTATAGATGGCATCAGTGTCAGAGCTGGGAAGTTAGACATCAGAAGCTATGTTCAGGAGAGCAGATACAAGGACAAACTCAAGCACACGGAGCTGGGGGTCCTGCACTTGGCTGCACACCATACTGGCTGCCTCCATGCAGGCAATATTGCAATGAGGGATGTCTCTGACTTTCTGCTAGGTGCTGTAATGTATTCCTGTCCATACCTAAACCAGTCAAAGAGCATTAAGAAGAGTTAGGGCATGCACCAAGGAGCTGAGCTGCCTCAGCTCTTCTCTCCCAAAGAGTTAAGAGCTTGCCCTAGGGTCATCTTCGAGCCCAGGCAGGAGTGCTCAGCGTGAATGGTACCTCAGCATTCTGACATCCTGATGCCTGGCCCAGGCCCACAATGTCAGAAAACAAACAAAAAAACCCCCACACCAACAGGGCTTCCTGATGCCGTACGCTCACTCTCCATCTTCCCAACAGCCCTCTCATCTCCCTCTGCACACATTCAGTGATAAAACACATGCACCAGAGCTTCACGCTCTGCTGTGTCGCAGCACACCAAGGAGGAATTGCACCTGCCCTGATTTCCCCAACCACCATTAGCCAAATTAAAGCTGTGCCAGCTCTGTCCTCTTTTACAACCGCTGTGAGAGAGCAAAGGGAGAAAGCCACAAGGGGAACAGATGCTGTGGTCTGAAGAAAGAGAGAAAGAAAAAGACATCATTGCTCTCTGAAAGCATCCAGAAATGTTTCTATTCAACTCATTCAGGCCTACACAAGATCAGGGAGAGCACAGGACTACTGTGAGGAAAATCTAGGTCACATATGATCACAGCAGCACAGCTGCCATACTCTCAATGGCCATGTGAAACAAGGACTGCAGCAAGGACCTTTCTCTGCTGAAGAGGGGTGGTTTTTTTCAGTCCAGTTTTACAATTTCCCCTCATTAAGGTGCATTTTCCGGCAGCACTGTGAGTACATTTGGGTCTTCAAATGGGGTGAAGGATTTAGCTATAAATCCCTAAAATGATTCAGTAAGTGGAATTTCTGTAGGATCGTTTAAATAGTTTATAGGCTGCCAAGCAGGATTTTAATCTTCTAACAGTGACAGGAACAGTGTTACTTCCCTGCTCTTCTGAATGCCAACACATTTCTTAGTTCTCTTTGTTTCATATCTGTTGTGGAAAGATACATATTGCTCCCCTTTTCATTAAGGAAACAGGAATCTTACGCTATTTTAATACACCCGTGAAAACTTGAATTGTCACATTCATTGCTCTCTCTTTGTTAAATACACAGGTCAGTCCTTGTGGCCCCTTCCCCATCCTTCAAACACAAAAAGTAAAATAGATGTCCGCACAAAAATAAGGAAAACAAAAAACCACAACTAGGACAATGTTGCCCCAAATCATTACCTTTTTTCTTCTATTTTAAGAAACCCTCCGTTAACCCTCCCTTCTCCCCTTTTCCACACCTGGATAAAAACAGGAAGGATCTAAAGCCAAAATACCGAACACTCGTGCAATTCAGGGGATTAGAAGGAAAGGACAAACGTTTGTGGGTGCCACGCAGCTAAGCCAAGCATCTCAGAGCAGCATTCATTGCAGAACTCTGCCAAATCTCCTCACACGGGCAGCTGTAGCACAAGCAGCTGTGCGGCTGGGGAACAGGAGGAAGTGATACACAGCACAAGTCAGGAAAATAATGCACAGAGGATTCCTTTTGGTGGAAGTGAGAATGTTACAGATAAAGCTTTAATAAAGATTTGGTCCCCCAAACAAGCAGCCCAGACAGCAGAGCAACAGGAAACCAAATCACCTAACTGCAAAGAAACTGACTCATGCCTATTGTTAGTCACAACCATTTGTGTCCCAAGGTTTTCTAAGCCCGATGATGCTGCAGCCCTCTTCAAGCCCCAGGACCAGAAAAAGCTGCTTCCAGGCTCGGGGGAAGAGGGGGTGACACTTGGGACTTCGGGCAACGAATTCTTTGAGTCATGACTGCTAATTATATACATTAGTATGTTTCAAAAAGGCAGACATTTTAATGCATGACAGCTGCAAGAGCAAAGACTTCTCTCAGTATCTTAGGTAACACGTCTATTACTAGGGACTAGAAATCATGTCCCTGCCATTGGAATCAAAATCAGGCACCAAATTCACCCTGGACTGAGATCTCACTTGCCAGGTAACCCTGGCAGCATGGCCCCTCTGCTCTGGGTCAGTTTGCTATGGTGAAAGCCCTGGGGGGTCCCCAGTGATCGTTCTGAGGCAGCACTGATCCCTGAGATTTGGGGGGACCGGGCAAAAAGAGCTGTTGGCCTGTTCCACACTGACTCTACACTCAGATTTTGCCAGTGGTGGAGGCGCGCTGTGCCTGCGCGTTAGCTGGTTTGAATTCTGAATTCTAATCAGGTGAACTAAGTAACTTCCAGTCTAATTAGAAGAACAGTAGGGTTTGTTCTTAATCCACAACCATTTAATCTTCCGACTCATTAACTGTGCACAGGCTCTATGAATATGTATATATGGAAGGGAAAAATTATTTGACCTTGATAAGAATGACAACACACAAAGTAGGTGTGCACTCACCTTCCATCACACTCGCTTTATTATGTAGATTCAACAATTCCTATTGCTCTGAATCAGACTATTGACACTTACAGGCAATCCTGCAGCCAATTAGGAACCCAAGTCCTGATGAACCACGGAACCCGTAATGATTAGCACAGTATTTACAGGGAAGATGCCTCCGTCTGCCAATTTACATGCAAATAACAATACATGTGTTTTAAAAGGTTGTACCAGGAAATGTAACTTGTGCACCAACAACTGAGTTTTAGAGAGGAAATGCAGAGACAAAAGATTCAGAGTGCTAAATAGGATTTTGCTTAGGATCTTGAATATCCTGTTCCAATACATCAATGTCATGCATGCAATTGCTAATGAAAAACTATGCATATCTTGAAAAAAACACCTCAATTTTTTTTTGAAGTATGTAGTTTTACATACACACATAACATGGTCCTACTATTTGTGCTGTAGAATAACGAGCTCAATTGCCAGAAATTTCCTCAGTCCACAAAATTATTCCATACCCTCCAGAACAACAAACATGGGTAAATTCTCTGATTTCCCTCATAAGATTTCATGAACATTGACTGGGGCTGCGTCATGTGGCCCTGCCTCATTTACTCATTTATCTACCGAAGGAATTAGGCCTAATTACGTGGTGTGTTTTGGGCAGCAAATCTGAAAAATATTTCACTGGGAGTCATTCATGAAGCATGGGTGCAGGTTTAGGTTAGAGACGTGCCTAAAGACCAGTAACTACAGAAAATTCTGGCTCAGGGACTTGAGGACTGTTGTGTAGCTGTTGAAAAAATCTCCCTCTGGGACCTCTAACAAAGCCAGGGAGGGGAGCACAGAAGCCAGCTTCGGTTCCCTTCCTCAGCTGAGTTTTCTTCCTGGAGAAGACCAAGCTGTCCCACCAGGATGGTAGAGAGGCGACAAACTGAACTATCTAAAGAACTCAGCGAGGGAAAGAACCCTAAATCACAGTCAGGAAAGAAAGGACTCCCAAGACGACCCTAAATACCAAAAGGAATCACGTTAGCGAACTGCAACCTCCTGTTGCCTGCAACAGCTGTGAGAATGAGAGGAAAAACATGGCTCTCTGCTATGGAAATAACATGGCAAATCCAGTTGGAATGGGAAGACACTAAAGTAACTGTAGAAGAAAAACAAGGGCTATATTTACTTGAGTTTTCTTCTGTTTGGCCTCTTTCTAGCCCTTTGCCATTTCTCTTGTTTATCGAAAGCCTCCATGGAACAAAACTTCAGCCCAGGCCCCCACTTGACACAAGACACAGCTGAAGTTTCTCCTTCCTTCAGCAACGAAGCAAGCACCAGCAGAGAAGAAGGTTCTTTCACCACAGAGAAAGAACTGCCCTTAAGTGAACCAGCATCTACACATGCAAAGCCTTCACCCCAAGTGGGGAAGACCTTTTAACTTGACTCTGTCAGACATCAAGGGGATTAAGGGTACCATTTAACTCAGCCCAACTTCTCAGTTAACAGTATCCTTGCATGCACCTCCACTGCTCTTTTGCAGCACCCGGCAAAGCTCACTTGAGCCAGCTCTTGAGGCTTTTATCTTTAAAGGAAGCACAGATAGAAAGTTCAGCAAGCCACGGAGATGCAACCTGAAGCATAACATAACCGGTTCCAGCCAGGCAAAGGAATGGGAACAGCCAGCACCCTGCAAGCTCCGGGGCTGTCACTGAGGGAGCACAGGCACTGTTGACCTCAACCAGGTAAGACATGACACATGCACAGCAGAGCTTGTCTCTCTAGCAGCATCCCCATACCCCCAACTTCTGTAAAGGAGTGTCTCCCAGACACTGCCTGCTTGCAGAGGATGGTTTGTGCTGGGGTGAAACAAAACAAGTCCAGTTGTTGCGTTTCTCTTTCCCTGTGGAGCAGGTTCAGGCCAAAGAAATTTAACTGCTACTCAGCTGTTTTCTGCTGACATCGCTTGCATTCCTCTCTCTTCTCAAATAACATTTGGAACTCCCTGCCAGATAGTGCAATTTGATATATGCCCCGATGATGGAGGGTGGAGTGGAGGAAAGTATGTTGGCTGATATTTTTCCATTACAAATCTAAGCGGCCCAATCTACAGTTCAATCTGCAATAAACCCAGCAATTTCTGAAGGCTTGGGCACTGACTCAGGGCCAATACTCATACCTGAAGCCTTTACAACCAGATTACTTTTAAATATGGATATTAATTTTATCTCAACCTCTATTTCCAAGCTACAGCTTTTGAAACCACCCAATGTATTTTAAGTCGAACTCTTGGATCTGAAGACAAGATTTGATTCTGTTCAGGGCTGTTCAGCTGGCATCCAACCACAGAACCAAAATCCTCATTCAACCCCAATGAGATTTTCCTTCCCAGGAACCTCTGAGATCCTTCAGAACTGAAAATGCTGGTTTGCCTTTCATGAACCCAAGTTCCAGTGGCTGCCACCAACGGAGGAAAAAGCCAGCATGTACCACACAAGGTTTTTCCTATACTAATGGCAGGAAATACCACAAATACCAGGATGAAATAAAAATCCACAGCCCCTCCAGATGCCACATGAATTAGCAAGGTAAGGGCTTAGAATTTCTGGTATTTAGAAGTCAATGCTCCTCTATGCATTTGGAAATGCAGGGATTTATTACTGCCTCTTATCCGCAAATACAGATGTGCTTATTTTTGCCCTCTTGTCACAACAGCAGCGCTCTCAGAATTATATTTCAGACATAAGCAACGGGGATGATCACGAAGAAAAAAAATGAAAACACTGTTTTGTCCCTAATCTGAAGGAAAAAAAAAAAGCAAAAATGACAAAAACAACAAGAACCTTTCCTTTCAGTTGGGACTGAACCATGCTGGGATACTTGCTCCATGTATTTTATCATCTCTCCGTGCTTCTCTCCCAGGGCTGGGAGAGCTGGAACACGATGAGAAATCTTACTCCTCTGTCATCTGGCCCGAGTACAAGGAGGAGAGGTCTCTGAAGAAAGTCAGCTCCCAAGGGGCTCACAACTGAGAAGCATTTCAGCTGCCCGACTGTAAGAGTCTCACTCTCCCCATAAGCACGGCCTCAGCTACTGGATGCGCAGCTGCAGCACAGCCCCGGAATGCTGCAGAGAAGGGAGGGACAGAACAAGGATAGGCATATGCAGTCTGACCACTTCATTCCTCACGCCCGTGTATTAGTGACTGTTTGTCTAGCTAGATGCTCTAGGAGATGGAGCCTCAGTCCTGCTGTAGGCACCAAAAGCATCAACACCCTCAGGCTAAATAGATCACCGTGTTGTAAGCAAAACTTAGGGCAGGGCAAACTTCCACTCTTTATATTAGTTCAACATTTCTGACCCAATTTAATTATCCTATCACCCATCTAAATGACTCTGACCACCTCTCAACTCAGGGTGTCCGTGGCCAAATCTCACTGGAGCCCGACAGAACCAGCAATGAGTCCTGGGCCCACTCAGTCCCCTTACAGTTCCCTCAGGGCTCCTATTCACACTGCCAGAGACTGCTGAGCTAAGCTGATACAGACATTGCTTCATTCCAAGCAGTCACTAAAACATCTCTTTGTAAGGGATTTCCAAAGTATATTTATCCTGAGGTGTTCTCCAGACCTTCACCCTACAGGGACATTCTTAATGACAGCCAATATTCAGTTCTCTCAGTATCGCCTTACAGGCAGGAGGCGAGTTAGTTGGTTGGAGGCTTCTTAAGAGGGATGAAAGAAAAACATAACAGAATTTGGTCCTTCTCATTCAAAAGACCTTATCTAGCAGCAGAGGGAGTGAGTAGGGCAGATTCACCTTCAACATGATAATCTCTTGCTAGCTCTCCTTACAGCATTCCCGGCTTCTGCCCTTCACTGTATGCTGAGCATGAATGTGGGAATGAATCACTGCTGATCTTGGCAAAATACCAGTCTCCCTCCCTTTGCTCCAGCTTGGAATAATCCCAACTTTCCAAATGGCTTCAGCGAATCCAGGACTTAAGTTCAGTTATTAAAAAGTAGTGGAAAACCATAAATCACAGGATTTATATCAGCGAGTTCTTTGATGCATTCAAAACAATTACTGGGAAATATATGATCTTCCTAAAAATAACTATTTCTGTGAACACCAAGGGAGAAGCTACTGTCCAGACACAATGCACTGCCTCATCTGCACTCCACCATCCCTCAAGGCAGGCATGGAACTCTCCTCTTTACTCTTTTGCTGCACATAGCTGCACTCAAATTAATATTACGATGAAATGAGAAATGCTTACATTGATGCTAGAGCAGTATAAAAACAACGCTCACAAAATGGCTTGTGATCATAAGCTTTTACACCAGGCTTGCATAAATGGTGACATTTCACTGCTGCCACTGACACGGCCATAGGAGAATGACAGGAACAGGCAAGGACAGCTAATCTGACAACATGTCAGAGAAGAAAGAAGACAAATTCACTTTGCTGTCCACACCTTGCCATAGATTTTTAGCAGCAAAACGTTTCCATTTTTCATGGGAATACACAGCGTTCAACTTTTGCTGACGTTGGTTTTGGATTTCCACTTTTGTTACTGGTACATCACTACAGCATGGCAGTTTATGTAGCTTATGGATGTGGTTCCCATAACAGCACCAGTGGGAGTTGCCATCACTGATACACATGTGGTGACAAAAGATGATTTGTATTGAATAAGTTTTAGAGGCAAGACCATGTTTCTAAACCACATATCAGATACGTCCTACTGAAAAGATTAGAGCCCACCTACCACCTGACTTGAGTTAGGACAGGTCAGGAAACCATGTGCCAGCAGAAATTTAGCTCCAGGTCACAGGAAGCACCTGTGCTGTTGTGACACCAGATGCCTACTCAGTAGAGTATTTGCAACGGCAACAGAAACACATATACCCTCTCCCTGCCACCAGCGATTATTTTACAGTAAGACACAACCAACACTCAACTTCCACCACTGAGGCAATTTTGTTCATTAAACTCTGAAGTACTGCAGCTCAGTTATGAGTGCCCTGAAGATGAAACCTTCAGAGGCAGCCTAGGGTGCAGCAGAGATGGCCTGAGAATCCTCTAAAGCAAATCTATGCTGTCCTGTGGATCCTTCAGTATGCAAATCCATGCTGAAATATGTTGCCTTGAGGATGCTGGGATCACTGAGACACTCCACCCTGAGAGGAAGGCAATGGTTACAGCAGGCTGAAACAGGAAGAGGGAGCTCTTCCACTGTCCCTGTAGAAACTCAAAGAAAAGGACATTTCTGACTTTTGTCTTCTCTCCTTCCTAATCTCATTTTAGCTCTCAGCCCCAGATGGTTTCAGTTTCTTCTGTTGCTACTTCCACCCCCAGGTACCCCTGAGAGGAGGGACACTGGTCATGACATCAAAGGACAAGAATCCAGCAAACTGCACTTCCATATCTCACCTTCCCAAGGCTGCACTTGCTCTATGGTCCTGCTGGCAAGAAACTACCAGGGAAAACAAATACAGATTTACCCTGCTGGGAGCATCCAGCTCCAAATCGACACGAAGCTGGAATTACCGCATGGAGCACTGAAAACCTTTGGTTTTGGCTTCTTATGCACGTGACTTTTGACTGCAAGCTCTGTCTGAGCACAATTAGCGTTACTGGTACAACCTGCTTAGGAAATCTCTAAAAAAGATTCAGCCACTGCTGTACGATGAGGGAAGATGTCTTCATTTAAGAACACGGGCACTACTAGAAAGGGAAAAAAAAATAAAAGGGTCCCTTACTGTTCTGACATATCAAAAGCAGACTAATGAACCACCAGTTCATAGAATGACCCTGCTCTTCATTTCAGAGCCAGGCTGGCCTTTTGTGTTAAGGACACTGAATAACAAGAGCAAGAACAAACAGAAAGAATCCTTTCCCCCTGCCCAAAGTAAATTTTGAAATGAAATCATTTAAAAACTACACCCTCCTGCCCTACTTTAAGGTCCACATAAGAACAGATGAAAAGTTCTGTTCTATTGGCAAAACTGAATCAAGGCTTTTGATCCTCAAAGATCTCTTAATCGCTTTGCACATCAGTTCTTTTCATTATTTCAAACACACTTGAAGACAGCTACCTTCTTCTCTCTCTTTTTTTCCCCCCCAAAAAAAAACTTCCCAGTGTTTGGGCCATTTCCCAGCCAACTGTGCCACTACAGCAGAAAGTTGTTGGTTCTTTACTCGCTCCAAGTTTCCACATGCATGATGACTTGACTTAGAAAAGTCTCAAAAAGCATGGCACTTGCAACTAACTGTGCCAGCTCAGTATCCACCTCTTCATCCTTCTAATGCTTAACAGGAGTTCCAAGGAAGATTATACGCTCCTGGTTAAAAAAAAGAAAGTAGTTGTTGGTGGCATTGTTACTGTGTTGCATTTGGGTTGTTTTTTTTTTTTTTTAAAGCTTGACTCAAAATTGCGAACTTGGCCACATAAAACTCAACTTAATTCAAGGTTTCTTCAAAATTCCATGTCTCTGCAATTCCATTAAGGCAAATACTACACCAAATCACCAGTGCTGCACATAGAAATTCTGATAGAAGTCATAATAACCCTGGCCACCTTAACACTCTAGTAAATGAAACGAGTGCTTAACTGGACTAAGATAGAGCTTTCCAACAAATACGTACAGTACCCTTTCGGGTTTTTTTTTTTACTTATTTCTTGCTCCTGGTTTCTAGCTCTCTAACTGAAAGGGCAGAGACTTTCTGAAACAAAAATCATCTGCTTGTTTGTGGTCTGTAAATGAACTTGCCACAAGTGGACTACTTACAATTTTAATAAAGACTATAGACAGGAGAGATGGGAGGTGGAGTCAGAGTTAGCTGGCTGACAAACTAGTAGCGGGGGGATGGATAACATCAAAAACAAAAACTCCACCTGGAAAGCTGCATGTAGGCAGTAGAGCAGAGCAACAGTTTAATGCGTTCAGTGCCGAAGGCATTGTTTAGCAAGTGGGTGGATGCTTTGTGAGCCAGCTTCATCTACCCAAATGGTGTCAAAGCCATTGTAAACCGCCTTGTTAAATGCTGGTCACAAAGCAATACTGAGCTGAGGAGGGCCAGCAACAGAAGGCTCCTGGCTGCACCAACACAGAACACGCGTATGCTTTGTCATGATAAAAGATGCAGATAATAAGTGTATGCTGCTCCACAGAAAACCTCTCTCATTCAGGCCAGTCAATACTGCCAGCCTGAGACCCTCCAGCAGTTTCAGAGGACACTGTCTTGATGTGATCTGGGTTATCAGAGACTCCTCCATGTTCCCTTGTCATTAACAAGAGGAAAGAATATTTTTCTGAGAGGAGTCAGGAGATCTGACTTGAACTTACGCCCTCTGCGTGTAGCAATCAAACAGTTCAGCCTCTCTAAACCTCCTTTTTCCTTTGCCTACTCTCTTTTTCCTGTATTTATACCCTAAAGGCAGGGAACTTCTGTCTATAAATATATACAATGCATAGCAGCACACCGTTTGTACTGATATTTGAGCTTTCAGATTCAGCCACAGTAAAACAGTATTTAGATCCTGGTCATTTATTCCAATGTAGCAGATGAGTCAGATGAAACCCAGCTGAGACCACAGCAACCATGACAGCCCTGCAAACCCACTTCACTGGCATTGAACAGAGAGGACAAAACAGAAGCCCTCTGACAACTGTCCTCCAGCACTGCTGGGTTGCGGCTGTTCCCCAACACCAAGCCCACGCAGACCTCACAGAGGCTGTACACATCCACGCAGCACAGAAGAAAGCAGTTCTGGAAAGATGTGCTTACTCTTCACCAGCTTTTAGTAGCTGTCGAACAAAAAGCACCAGTGTTCGCCAGAGCACAAAGCTTGACAAGACAGGACTAAAAGGAAACCTACGATTCTAGCCACCTCCTGACTAGCTCTGCATAACAGGAGTGCCAGACGCAGGCTGACAGGCAGCGCGTGGCAGGACAGAATTGCTCTGCAGAGCATCCCCAAGGACAGTTTCCTCACCTACAGTCACAAGGGTTACTTGCTGTAGGCAGCTCCCATTTTGCAAGACCTTCCTGCAGCTCAGTCCTGCGTATGTCACAATCCACAGATGAGTTCTTTGGCATGGATTTATACATTTCTGTGTGTTCTACCTACTGGTGTCTTGCTGCTTGCAGAGTAATTACTTTGCCCTTCCCAGAGCACACTGTAACGTTAAACCTTATTTTACTTGGCAGCTACAGCTCGCTCCTCAATCAGCTGTGAGAAAAAGACCCCTCAACTGATGCAAATAAACATGGTTTTAGTTTTAATTAGTAAATTAAAACAAATTGTGTTCCAGGCTGTGCAGTACACATCCATCTCCATAAAACCCCATGCGAAAGAGACTTTCTGGCCTCTCTGATGCTCTAGAAGACGCTTTTATTCTTAATATTGTACACTGATACGGATAGAGAACTGCAGAAGCATCTCTGACTCCTTATCCCCTGAGCAGCCTGTGGCCAGCTGTGAAGATTACTACTTCCACTGAAATAAAACAGTCTATTTGGAGGTGGGAATTAAACAGAGTGTAGGTTTAACCTACGGAGAACTGAAACCATGGACTAAATCTGACTAGTTTTTGTCCTTGGTCTTGTCTCATGCTGAGGGTAGGCTTGCAAAGGCCATATCTGAGAGCTAACTCACAGCAAATGCAGTTTGGTGTTTCCTCAAGAACAGCAGGTCTGAATGTCCAGTGAATGTTTATCCTAGCAAGCCTAATTGCTGATGGCAGTGATCTTACTCCTAACAAACTTAAATCACTAGTATCCAGCACTGAAACATAAGCTTGTGATAACCTCACCTAGCATGGGTTCTTGGAAACACACAAGCCATAGAAGCACTAGCAGCAGATGGAGTAGGGGTTGTTCAAACAGCAGAACCAGTCATTCCTTAGGAGACACGCAGCTCCAGGAACAGATGAAAACAACCACTGAGGAGGTATGAAGAGAGCAGTCCTGAAACACATGTGAGAAACAAATGCAAAGCTGAGCAGTGGCTCTACCTTCCGTAGTTCCTGGCATGGTAGCATGTTGGATATACTGGTTCTTTTTCTAGCAGAACCAAGTTTAAATGAAACACCTGATAAGTCCATATTTCCAACTACACCCTCAAGACAGTGAAGACAGCCAAAAGTCTGGGACTTACAGTCCTAGCAGATCTCTACCATTAAGTAAGCCCCAAAAGGTAAAGATGCATTGCACATGCACAAAGCTGCCCAGCCTAGATGCGCCCACACATGCTTCTGTCCTACAGAAAGATAACTCAGAAAGCTGTGCTACCAACAGACAGGGAGGCAATGAAAGAAATTCAGATTTGTGTTAAGCCCCTTTAGTATATAAACTATATACTACACACATGTATAGATTTAAATATATAGTTTTACAGACATAATTTGGTATTTGTGTATGTCTATGTTCATGTATACAAACAAAATACAGAATAGTAAAGGCACAAGGACCTGGTCTCAGAAGCACTTGGCTTAGTTTATGTCCCTCTCGAAGGCTTTCCGTAAAGTTTCAGGAAATTTATTGTACATCTCCTCTTTTGGGCTGGGTCATTACATTTATAGAACAAAAATGGTAATTCTTCACCTGTTTCTGGTTAGGATCCACTTGCATCAGCATCTATCAATTGAACAGTTCAGACCACTAATTTCTCCTTACGCTAAATATTGCCACTAATGCTACTGGAGAATGATGAGGGGTTGTCATTTGGAGCACTGCTCTTTCATACCGTGCTGGATTAACGTGACTTGGGGAAAGAAGAGAAAAAACACACTGCAAGTTCACAAGCTCAGGATATTGCATTCTGAAGCTGATCACTGTAACTGGGTAGATTAAAAAGCTTTGCTGTGAAGTTTGGAGATACGAGGCCAGAGCTTTCATTAGTCCCTCCTGCAGATGCTTTAACAGAGCAGGGGATTGTTTCCAGTACCTCTGCTCATCAGTTTTTCCCAATTCAGCCCATAGCTTGCAGGAGATTTGTGCAAGAAGCCAATCTGCTATTCTAATGCAACTCAAAGCCAGCTCCTTCTGTAGACAACACACAGTTATGTTGTCAGAGTGAATTTTGCATCTGCTTTCCCAAGGTCCCTTCTCTCAAACAAACAAACACAAAAAAGTTTGTTTTTATAGAGCGTGGGTTAAAAAGCCAGTCTTGGAAATGTACTGAGTGGAGCAATCCTCCAGCACCACCCAAAACTAGCCAGCAAATGAAAGCTCGCCAAGGCTGTTAATTTGATGGCTGGGGTGGGGGGAAATGAAACCTATTGCTACCATCTGCACAGAAGAAACAGAGGCAAAGGAAAACCCCGCTGTGCGAGCAGAATGCGGTTCAGAAGAGTGGAGACAACACAAACTATATGACACGTTTGTTAAACCTCCTCCCTCCTTTTTTCTCCACCATTAAGTGCTGTGGGACAGCCATCAATATATTCAATAGAAGCCTATACAAGGCCCCCAGGACTGTCAGTGGTGCAGGTCCCTCTTTTCTGACGGATTCTGGCACATCATGGTACCGCTCCATGGTAAATCATGGTAAGACAAGACAGATAGTTTGCATTCTCTGAACCCCACAGATGGTTTTGATCTAAAAGACCTTTTGCAAACTGCAATGGTCATGGAGCCCACTCTCACAACTAGAATTTGATGCATCACAGTTTTCCTGCTGTTTACACTGCTCAGTTTGTAATGCAGAACACACAAGCAAGCTTTCAAAAGGGAAAGACAGTTTTGAAAGGAGCTTGGTTCAGCATTAGCCCTTTATTCAGCTAATTTTACCCCAAAGGCAACAGTAGCTATACTGCGTGCTACTTCACAGGTGAAAAGAGCACCTCTCACCATTATCTTAGTGCCATGGTGTGGGTTAATCTGCAATCAGCTCTATCTGTGAAGCCAGTCCCTCCAGCTGCACCAACATCTAGGGCTGGAAAGCTGGCAAGAATACCCTGGTAGTGCACGAAGCGGCTCTGGGAATTTCATTACATTTTCCATTCACCCAGTGTGTATCCAGAAGGCCATCTACAGAAGAGAACAGAACTAGAATTTGCCGCCCAATCCTCTAGAGTTTCTCCTTTCACACCCACTGCCTCAGCACAATCACACTTTCCCTAGGCCAGATTCTAATCTTTATACAAAGAAAAAAAAGCAAAATCTGGTAATATCAGCTACAGACTTCTGCTCTAACATCTACTGACAAGCAGTTCCGAGAGGGCATGCCTTTCTTGGCACCTCCAGCAGTGCTTAGAACTGCTTCTCCCTTTCCTCAAACTTAAGATGCAAGAAACAAAACATTCCAGAACCGTCCATAGAGCAGTCTGGCTGGCATCCTCCCTCTGAGGCCAGGCAGTGGCTCTGGCACACGTCTAGATTTGCTGCAGCCCATCTCTCAGCTGACACTCACTATAGCACTATGGCTGTCCAGACTGCGCTTTTCCCTTGAGCTTCACAAGAAGCTGAAATCAGCAGAGCTGGCAGGGGCAAGGGGTTAAGAATTTATCAGCTCTGCAGTTCATTTTAGAGGGGGCACTTGGAAAATGCAATTCAGCTGGATTTACTCATCTCCTCATCCGAGCAGATGCAAGGATATCCGGTAACCTTGTTGAAAACAGACTCACCTGGAGAGATTCAGAGCTCTGTAACAAAACCAGAGTTCTTCCAAAGAGCTGTTTTCACTTGGTGATTGCAAAGTTCTCCTTGCAAGCAAAGAATCCTTCTGCAAATAACAGACCACGACCCGCGTTACACACAGAAAAAGTGCCCCAAAAAGGAGGGAAAGGTGTAAGAACTGGGAATCCTGATGGAAGACTGATGAAAACCAATGCCCCACAACAAGGGGGGCAACATCACCTCTTCAGCATGTTCCTAAGACTTTTGGGAACAAGGAGACACCCTGCCACAGGCATCAGAACACCCTTTGGACACTAATGAAATGGTCAAGGGTTGGTGCAATCCTGTACCCTACCTTAGAGCTATCATCCAGGAGGGAAGTACCACTGAACTTCAGGGGTTGCCAGTGCATGACAAGTCACAGCAGTGTGCCCTGAGATGACAGACAGCTGTGGTGTAAGTAAACCTCTGCAGGACTGCCTAACTCCAACTTAAAATTGAGCTTCTGTTGCAAGTCAGATTTTCCCCTGATGTACCTCATCCTGCCCAGAGACAAAAATAGAGAAAGTGAGAAAACAGACCTCTATTACCAACTGCAATCCCCACTTCCCAGCAACCAGCTCTGTACTCCACGTTAACCTTGCACAGAGAGAAAATAATAAAATCCAACAACCCGCACTACCCACAAAATAAAACAGAGACACAGCATAACCGTTCAAGCAGCTTGGGCAGGCAGCAGCCACCATGTGTTTGCAAGCTGAAGAGAGCTGCAGCCCTTGTCCTACAGACACATTCTGTCCTCTGATTCTGCTCTGCCTGAACGTGCTTCAGTGATGCTGATGCAGGAGGTGTGCTGCTGCAGTCTGAACAATGTCAACAGGTAAGCTGGGGTTGCAAAGCCAGGTCTCCTGCCTGTTCCACTGAATACGATGATCCCTTTCCTGGACTACTTGGTTCTCATTTGTTCAGAGTTGACTATTTATAGTTTTTTTTCTTCTGCAGGAAAACAAAATATAGTGGATATTGTGAGGACTGCAAAGCAATAGTTATGTAAGAGTTAATTTGCCAGCCTGTGTGCCGATGTGGTGGGGAACACAGGGAGAACTTCACCCTGCTGTTGGCATTGCCTACCATAATTACTCGTAACCAAACCGTGGTTACACCCTGTTCCGTACCACATCTTGTATTTCCATCAGATCCAAACACATCTCAGACAGATATGGGGCCTGTTTCTGTCTCTGCTGCTCTCTACGGCAAGACTAATAGTGCTCAAAGTCCAAATAAGACTGCTTATGTGAACTTGGTATTTAACAAATGATTCGGACAAGCCAAGGTAAATAGGCACCATGGGAAGCAAAGGAGCTGTTCTGACTGAGGGAACACATTATACCCTCACATTATTTTATGGGGAGCACATCAGCCCTGAAGGAGAAGTGCGAGGCTGCGAAGTCTCTAATTGTTAGGCCCGGTCTCTGTATTACAGAGATGAATGAACATCCTCCTGTCCACCAGAGCCACTCACATTCTTCCCCCATCCACTGAATTCCAAGACGTTTATGCCCTTCCTCAGTAACCGACTCCCATCCCTTCTTAATTCCTACACCTCTACCCTGCAACAGCCCCACAGATCCTTCTGGGTGTAGCGGAAAGCCCAGGACAAGCAGCAACACGCAGTGTCCAGCACCCCACTGCAAGGCTGGAGCCTGGGAGTCTGGGCTCCAAGGAGCACGTTCAACCTCTGGCATACAACCCTGCAACATGATCTCCCTCATTTCCACGTAGGAGATCTCATTCTGTCTCCTGTACCATCTAGCATGGGCACAAGCTTAACCCACCTGCTGTGGCTGTTAGTTGGTCATGTGCACATCTCTAACATGAAATTCATATGCAGTTTCTGAGATTCTAAGAGGACATCACAACCCAACCTGCCCAGCATATGCGAGATTTGTATGAATACAGCCTTCTGAAGCTGCTACAATGAGATGCCACCACCTAGTTAAGCAGCGAACACTCCCCTCGTCCCCTCAAAGAAGCAATAACAATCCAGTTTGGAATTTGGAAGCGAGTGAGGATCTTCCCACAAACAGGCCAACTTTTTGGCAGACAAGGGCAGGAGGCACACAAACACATGCTCTCATAAGGCCATAAAGAGCTTCTGTTTCCCGACACACTGCAACAGAAGGAAGGCGGAGGGGGAGAGAAAAGCAGCAGTCCCAGGCCACGTGGCAGGTCAAACCACCGCCCAGTTTGTTGGCATCCTCTAAAGTTTAAATATGCTTTGAGCCAGCAATGAATCATCCCTGGCAGGTAAGAATGATGATAATTTATGACATGCCAAGTGCAAGCAGATCTTTTGGTGTCAGTCCAACAGTTTTAGTCTTATTAACACACAGCAATGGTTCAGGTTGCAGCTGTGCACATTAAACTCTAGCAAGTGGCATTTTAAACAATGACAAACTTTAGAACAATCACTCCACACATGGAGCCAGGCCAGACAAAATTGAAGGGTGGCAGAATAAAGGTCAGGAGGCTAACCTGTTTGTCTGGGAGAGGAACAGGTGGCCTGCTTGGGTCGCTGCAGGGACTTTAAACTGTCTGAAGGACACAGTCATGGATCATTTTAACCCATTAAGCTGCTTAAGCCCTCCCTTACACCGATTTGAACTTCAAGGGAGTATTAAATCTTAAAGAGCTTAGCAACACATCTTCAGGGAAGCTCTCTCCTGTGCTTACGCACAGTGCACACACTGCACTATGGAAGTGCACATCCTTCCTTAGAAAGCTGGCACACCTGAATTACAAGCTGAAAAACAGTGAGCTTTAAAGCGTAGCATTGCACCAGAGCAGCAAGTCATGCAGGGAAACAGTACAGCATGTCTGTGTGTGTACCAAGGGGGAACACACTGCCATCACTACCACACCGCTCAACAGGCACAAGGACACTGTGCTCTTCAGAGACAAGGGAAGACAGGTCAGAGAAGAAAACATTCCCTATTCAGTGCCTCCCTTGCTGGCCTCACAAGGGACAGCTAACAGCAGTTGCTGAAACCGTGCAGTGGCCTTCCCTTGTGTCTAGGGAACTCAACCCTCATCCAAGCAGGAGGACTGCAAACCAGAACGTCTTCTGGGTGCAGCAGCTAACCTCGACACCTGGACAAAATCAGTCCAGAGCATTCCTGACCGTCATCTTTTCATTGGAAAATGTGAAGGCTGAGACTTAAGACATATTTAAATATTCCAAGCCATGTTTAAAAGCTGCATTTCCTAATTTGAGTTCTTAGTTCAACGCAATTATTCAAAGTGCCAGAAGACAGATGTTTCACAGCAAAATGGTAAAGTCTGAAATGTAACCTTTTCCAATGCAGTGTTTCCCAACTGTTAAAGCATCTCAAAATTCTGAAGAAATCTCTACAAGTAGATTTTTTTTCCCCAATCAAGTACATTCCAAAAGAAATAATTTTAAAACAATGAAACCAGTTGTGTTAAACGAACGCAAGGATTTAGCTACGTGAGACCTGACCCAGAAGAGAGCAGTGTGTTCATTAATAAATTGCTGTCTCAGATTTAAACTCCAGGTGCGTGGATATACTTATTCCCAAACGAAATTAAAGGAATTAAGTTATTTCATAACAATGCACTTTTATTCTGGAATAAGAGCATTCACATGTGAAATTAATCAAGAATACCTAAAGCCACAGTAAGGTCTCAGGCTACTGACTGTGAATGAAAACAGTAAATTCATTCTCCCTCTTGCTGCTTCTCACCACATAACACACCTGATCCTGCGAGTAAAGGACCAGTCCCAGCATGTCTGTGAACACCTCATGATAATACTTCAATGAGATGGACCAGAATCAATATTTTTCCTCTTTGCAGCTCAGGGCCACAGAGCAGCAAGTCAGGCAGGGATGTCAGACAGCGTGCCACTTGTCACGGCAGGGAGGGAGGGGCAGTGGCTCAGCACTGGCCTGGAAAGAAATTTCTAGCTAGCAGTTATCAGCTCCTACACTATTTGATCTTCCTTGAGGGAAAAGTTTAAAAAAAAGCTTTTCAATTCAAACCTTCACGTAGGTACGCTTCTAGGAATCAGAGTGAAGTCTGGCTGCAGTTTAGGTAGAGCTACAGGAGAAATCTGGCCTCCAGGTTTCATAGCGGAGGCTTTAGAGTCAGGATTAGAGACTGCTAGATCTAAAAATCTGATACGCAGCATTGATTTAATATAAATGAATCCATTAACTTATGTTAAATTAGATATCTTCTATTCATCTGCAGTCAGAAGAGAATGAATATTTGTGATCTAGATAGTTTTTACAGATACGCGATTACACACTTTCCAAACGTGTCACTTTGCAGGGAACACAAAGATATGGTGTCAGCATAGCTGGAATCACAGCCAGGGTTTGCATACTGCCTACAGAACGGAGCACTGAGAAAAGTAAGGACGTATTTTCAACTGTACGGGATGAAAAACAAAAGCAGATATTAATTTGCGTGACTAATGAGCACATAGTGGAAATACGAAATTAAGTTTAGACAGTAATTCTACAAGAGATTTCAGATACAAGCCAGCTCCTTATTGCGGCAGTTACTACCTTTGTTTCTATAAAGAAACAGAGCAGTAAGGCGTGAACGCAGAAAATAATTAGTCCTGATAAATTTTCCTGGACAACTACCGTTTTTCATCCTACTTCAAAAGGAGCACTTACCTAGAATCCAGACAAGAGATGATGCCGGTCATCTTCCAAGCTAGGCTTTCTGAAGGAAGTGTTTTTCTTCTCTTCTTATATCATCTACATTGATTTGGCTTTTTGCAAAATGAAATCAGAGAGCCAACAGCGTCAGTGCAGAGGGAAAGGCAGCCAGGTTTAAGCCTATACTCAGAACATTTCAAACCTTCTGTGCCAGAGAAGCAATCACAGTTACCTGAAACTGACCCAAGTACAATCAACTTGATTCTTCTAATTGCTTTAACAATAAAACAAAATGATTAGAATTATAAAGTATGAAGGAAGATTGACAGAACAGCAACAAGTGGAGTGTTAAGATACTCAGCTCTAGAAAGAACGCTGATTATTTTTTAAACATTTTCCATAGGGTATATGCAAGATCAGCAACAACTGTAGACCATGTCTTCTGTTTACCAAGGATTATGCACCCTGCTTCTTTAACAAATATCATCCTTCCAGTGGACCTTAACTGAACCAAAATGGAATTTAACAACACATTTGCTTACTTTCTTAGTAGAACAGCTTGACTTGCTCTCATAAAAGTGCACTTACTGAACATTCAGAGTACTGATCAATAACCGAACTCAGTACATTTCACACTACAAGAAAGCATTCTCAATTGATTTGAAGAAAAAATTATATATATAACTTCCTGAGAGACAAAGAAAATGACAGCAGAAAACCTTGAAGGGACTGATCCTCATACCATGGATGTAGTTACATTTAGTAACATCACAGCCATCAATGACTGACAGCTTTCCTTGACTGAAAGAGCCAATCACTGTTGGCATTCCTCATGAACATACAGAAGAAGATCAGGATACTTGAGAAATTAGCCCTCGATTGCCATTTGGAAGGCATCATCAGAAAGTTAAATCACTTTACCACTTCCAGCAGAACTGCTTTCATTGCTGTGACTCGAGATCTCTCAAAAGTGAAAAAAGGTCTTTTGCTTGGGAGAGGGAGATGTCTGAAGGGCGTCACTGGTGCACAAAAAGCATGCTGCGAGAGCTTTAATATTTAAAACCTCAAAAGATAAAGAATATATTTGGTCAGCTCTCACTCTCTCTTGCTGATGTAGCAGGCAGAAATCTGATAGTTATAAATGGTCTCCCCCAGGCCCCTGAACCAGCTCTAGAGAATACTGGCTGGATCCTTTACTGCAGAATAGAGAGGGCTCTACTGTAACATTAAGCATACACTGAAGTTGGGGGACACGGACATAGCGATTCACTTTTGTTCACCAGTTTCCAAAATGTCACCACACAGAACAGCCCGAAATCTTGGCTTCAAAGTCACAAAACAGGCAGTGCCTTTCCAAGTGAGATCCACAGCTCCTCTCATTTCCTGCATACAATAGCATTATTCAGCCACTGAAGTTTCCACTTAGCTTGCATTTATGCCAAGCTCTTTTAATTGCAAAGGAAAAGGATGTTAAGTTCTCCCATTTGTTTCTTTCTAATTCACAAGGGACGCAGCAGTGCTTGGTAAAAGTTAGAGGTTAAGGCTTGTTCTCCCCCTCCCCTCTCTTAAGGGAGACTTGCATCATCCTCCTGCTGCCAGGTAAACAGAAGTTACCTCCATCACAAGGGTAGGAAAATTCATTTTGTCATATACTAAGGTAGCAAATCACTGTAAACTTACAAGCTTGGTTACATCTAAAACCTACAAAACATCAATTTTAAGTGATGTTCAGCATCACCTCACACAACGTGCATCTCATGTAAGGATGGATATCCTAGCATGCACCTGATACACGGAACAATTCAGAGAATACCCAAGTGAAAGAACTCATCAGAACAGACACAGAGCTGCAGCCTTGACTGAAACCAAATAATGCACAGCAAGGAGTGACCTGACTGAAAAAAAAAAGATGCTTAATTTCTGCTTATTCCTGGCAACCAACCTTGTTCTAATAATATGTTAGATGAGGGGGAAAAAACCATGCTGAACAGTGCTTAGTGAATAATACATGAACCATGTCCATATCTATGGACCATTAGGGCAACACATAGCTAACTTTCTATTGTGCTGCATTCTTTTGATCAATCCACAGAAGGGTCTGAAGTATCCTTTTCCAACAGGTTTTGCACATATTATCCGGTGGACTACAATGTCTGAGACAAAGGGATTATGTGAATTGAAGCGGTGCTTTGGGCTTGTACTTTTGTTCTTGTCTTTTGAAGTGTCCACACCCCACTTCTCCAGCCTTGGGAAGGAAGAGTTATTAGCTAATTACTATGCAAATTAGCTGCAATGTAAATTAAACGCTAAATCCTAACATAGCATAATAGCCCCAGGAGCAAAAGTTTAGTTAACTTTAATGAACTGTAATTTTATCAAAAAATATAATTTATTAACGAGCACGTACAATAAATTGCACCACTAACTTTAAATGAAACATCTACCAAGCTCACCTTCACACCAACTGACATTTGGTGAACACAGAGCAAAAAGGCAATACACATTCAACAAACACAGAATAAACTCAGTTGCAATCCAAGTTGTAAACCGAAGAAGGGACATACAGTAAAAACAAGGCAGGCTTTGCATGAACCTTGCCCTTTCGTTCCATCAGACCTTCGGTCTCTTACAAAATTGGTTGGTAATACAAAAAGTAATAAAAGCTCTGGATTCAATTTACTCAGTCTCTTCCATCACAAGTTAATTGTAACATTTTGCAACAATATGAGTAGTATTAGGAGGGAAGTAAAAGGCAAAGATAACCACACCTTGGAATTACATAAATTCAGCTGCAGACAGGTTGCCTAGCAGTAGGCACAGACTTCAATGAGATTGTCCCAGTTTCCGCAAGAAATACGAAGATGGTAAAACATTCTTCTCTCTCAGGAATTAGAACTTGATCCAACCTCCACTGACATCAAGGCAAAAGCTCTTCTGTTATCAGTGGTACACTGATGAGGCCACAAAGGCCTTAAAAAAGTCACCCTCTCTAGTGAAAGGTTTCTCACTCTCCAGTCTTCAACTTGGCTGTGCTGTCAGTAAAACCTGACATGCTGTTACCACACAGGTATTACAAGGCTCGTCCTCCTTCATACCAGAAAAAGGAATTCAGCAGAATTTGATATGTAACAATTGAAGTCAACTTGGCAAAAAAAACAGCTCCAGTCTGCTCAGCCCAAGATCACCACAATGAAGTAAACAGAAAGTTTGTGATAGTCTTCAGTAAGAACCCACGAGAAGCATCAGGCCAAAACAGAAGAATGCTCACTCGATTTTAGAGCTTGTTCTTCACTTAGGAAAGGACACTGGCATTTCTGATCCCCTAGAGGAGCAGCAGCAGGAAGGCTCCCAAGAATAATGCTTCAAATGTAACAGTGGCCGGTGTAAAACTGCACAAGTAGTATTTTTCAAAGCCAGAGACTCCTTTTTTCTCTTTGTGGTATAAGTTATAGATACAAGCACAATCCTGCAGGGTCTCGATTTCATTAACACAGCACTTGATAAAACAAACAGAACTTAAGCGCATGCTCTTCAATCCCGACATGAGTTAAACGTCCCTCAGAAAAATTATAGTGATAAATTTGTAACTCACTGTTCTCTTTCCTCTCTTGCACCTCTCTCTTCATTAAGTCTAGAAAAATCAGGAGTTTTTCCTGCTCCCACCATAAGCCAAGAGTTAAGATCTAATTTTATGACCAAAAAAGACTTCTAAAAGGGTCTTTCTTTTTCTTTAACTGCTGGAACCAGATTTTTTGCATCGCAAGGAGAAACTGATCTCAACGTGAACTGACCTGATCAACAAGAGCAATCAAAAATTACCAAGAAATAAATGCCTTAAAGAGAAGCCGTGAAGTATTTGACCTCATATTGTAAATCTAGCGATGCAGTTCAGTCAGCAACAATCTCCCTATCCTCTTTGCAACCAGCATAGCTGGCTCTCTTCTCAACTGGCTATGAAGTACTCTTACAGCAGAACTACTTCAGAAAAATTTGGACAAGCGAGAATGGATTTATTTTAACCTAGGACAATATCACCCAAAGATACAGATGAATACAAACTCTGTTTGTATCAAAAACATCAAAGAAGCCTGAAATTAAGCTGCATCTTCAGTCTATATATTGGCTTCCCTCTTCCTTTTTTTTATAAAAATAGAATATGACATTTCAGCTTCAATTGCATGTTTAAGTCATTTATTCATTGAACATTCCATTCTTGAAATATCATCTATTAAAATGTTAGTTAAGATTCATCCTGCTTATAGAACAGACTGGAATTTCTTCAGCTGAACTGCACTGGCAGACAATAATAGACGGATATGAATTTGAAAATGACTACGGGAAAAAAAAAATCAAAAACGAGCTCCACTCTTACCATCTGACTCCATATCGAACAAACATTGGTGTCCTTCAGTCCATCAAAAGATTTAACTCTAAAATAAAATTTAATTTACGACT
This sequence comes from Numida meleagris, assembly GCF_002078875.1. Classification (NCBI taxonomy): domain Eukaryota; kingdom Metazoa; phylum Chordata; class Aves; order Galliformes; family Numididae; genus Numida; species Numida meleagris. The sequence continues at coordinate 16,646,682 of NC_034417.1, read as the reverse complement.
GAGTTTGGAAATGCTTGGTTTTAAGGTCCATGAGTTTCTACAGAAAGAGGACAAGCTTCCAACAAAATATCTCCTTCAAATATTACAAAAGATGACACAGTAAAAATAACAATGAAAACTCCCAATTATGATTGTACCAAAACTTGCCTTTGTAACACTACCGTAGTCATCTCACCATTCATTAAGAAAATTGGCTTCTGTACTACACTTGCGCAGTGCTGATATAGGCAGATACTGTACGTGGGTAATTTACATTTCAGATGGGCAGTTCTAAAGCAAAAACAGCTGAAGATTAATGCTGGGTCTTCAGTAGTAAACCCCACTGGGAGGGAAGGCCTGCTGGGGATACCAGCACTGAAATAAAATTAGTCCAGTGACATAGTAAGAAATCCAGTAGTAAAAAAAGAGTCTGTTTGGACATGGCTCTTTCCCCTACTGCAAAGCAGATTTATTAAATGGGATTTATTTTAGAAAGTTTCACAATTCTTAAAGAGTAGATGATACTTGCATTCCTGAAGGATTAAGTTCAACATTTCTTAATGCTAATTCAACTCTCTAAAAATCAACCCAATAAAACCAGCAAAGCTTTTTACAAGTAACATGCACAACCTAAAAATTCCACCCTCAAAAACTGCCTTTTTGGTGCTCTTTCGAGCTCTTAGGATACTCTGTTTATTGAAGAGATGCCAGGAAGCCTGCAATAGGAACAAATGCTTCTTTGGCGTAAGGAAAACATTTCACAGTGCCTCCTCCCTCCAAAGTGTGCACACCTCATCACAATATACGCTAATTCACTACCAAGTAAGTTTCTTTATCTTGTCATTTTTATAACTTTCTCATTTATATTTCTTTCAGCTTATAACTAACTACTGCACAGAGTGGAACACTGCTAGATCAACATATAGTTTATAACTAATTTTTTTAAAAAATAAATACATTAACAATTTACATATGCAAAAGCAAGTGAAAAATGGGTAACTATTTAATCTGCTTTGTTTATAAATGAAATCTCAATTTATGCAGACGTTTGGGGCCTTGTTTTCCCCCATTCATTGTCCTTTAAAACGAACGTGAACATAATGCACTAAAAAATTTCATCGCAGCTCTTTTGTGAAGATACATAGGTATGCATGTACACCTACCCATGAACATAAACGTACTTCCCTCCCTCCCCTTCTCCAGCCTTCTCTGAGCTTCACGCACTCCAGAGAGAAGCTCTCACAAATCAAACCCAGAACCTAGAAAAATGAAGACCTGTGCAGGTCTACTGGCTGCAAGAGTCAAAATAGAGTAAATAGGGATAAATATTTACATTACTATTTTTTCCAAGTGAAGTTTGTACTTGATGTCTTCTTCCCGAAGAACGTGGAACACAGCAAAAGGGAAACTGTTTTTATTAAAAATAAAGCATATAAGTGATGAAAATAAAGAAAGCACATCACCAAACACACCGGGGCAAGACCACTTACTGTCGATATCAGTACAGGCCTTTGTTACTCAAACAGCACCTTCAGTCTCCAGGCATATCCTTGGTACTCCAGCGGAATCAGCGTGGTTCATAATAATCTCAGAAGCAAAGATCTGCTTCAAATACGTGGATTTAAATAGCATGGTTGCCTGTTAAAGACTTGGTATAAAACTAGGATAACTCTGTGGGGGAAAATATCGAGATGAGAGAAATAAAACAAAATTCTATGAGAAAGTCACAGGGTTCCTTCAAAGGCATGTATAGGCTTAGATTTATACATCTGAATTCAACTGTAGAACGTAGAAGATGGGAGCAAAAAGCAAAAACTGGGCAATTTTTTTTTTTTTTTAATTATAGGTCAGTTGGACACTGTTAGAGGAATGAAAACTGCCCCAAAAGACACAGCGGATCCACCTGAAGGCAGTCGCATTTGAAAAAGACTGCAAATCTAGGGAGTTAGAACTTGAGAATTTGTCTGGTTTGTATGCTAACTTGGATGAAAGAAGTTAATGCTCTTAAAAACTTGGTATTTACACTTCCGAAAAAGTTTCTGCACTTCATCCAAATTTGATAGGGCAGGATTTAAGTGCCTCTTAATGTTCCGACTGGGCACTTCTGCTGCTTTGGCACACACACTGTATTCCAGTACCAATAGGACACGACATTTAATGCAGCTTTAAACTGGCAGCACTCCTGAGTAGTTTAAAATGTTTATCAACTCAGTAGGTCAAAAGTCTGCAGACACTGGGTGGAGCAGCAGTATGCCACAAAACTAACAGTTGTCCTCCTAGGGAAAAAAAAAAGAAAGGGGGGGAACAGTTGTCAGTAAAGATTAAGCTCCTGGCTCCATTCCACAGCAGACAATATGTTGGTTTGTAAAACACAGGATTAGTTGATCTCAACACTTCAGAAAAAGACTCACTTGATATATCTGAGTGCCTGATATAAAGGCAAGGAAACACTGCAGGGGTTCTCAAAAACCTTCTGGTTTCTTATGTGCTCAGTTTAAAGAAACTGCGTGTGGTTTTTCCTTCTACAGAGGGTGTGGCTGGGTGTTATAGCCAGTCGGTTTAACAGCTGAAAGGAAAATAGCTGGGTAATTCTTTGGTTCAGCTTTGCTCGTGTGCTTCTTAAATTACTGCCTGCAGGCATGACATGACTGAAGTCCAGTGTCCTTGGGTCCAGCTGAGAGAACAAAGTGGGCCCAGACCTTCAGCAAGGATGACGGACAGGCAGTGCTGTCGCACTGTGACAGCAGGGGTTGACATGAAAGGGTGACACCAGCCTCGCTGTGACCCTCCTCCTGCCCCAGTCCTGGCAGGGGCCTAGATGTCCGCTTGAATAACGCTAAGATGTGATTTTCACTAACCCAGAAATTACACTTCAGCCAGTGCTAAACGTCATTTGTACTTTTTTTAGAGATAGAAATACAGTTCAACACTTGCTATCCCTTCCTGTAAGAGGATACAGAATGTGACACAGAAATCCAGACAGAAGATACTGGCATGGACGTGGCACGTGCTAATCAGTGCTGTTCATACATTCAGGATCCTTACCCTGCGTGTCTTCATGGTCACTGTAAGCTCTTTAGAACAAAAACTCTGTCCTTCACATCTTTCTAAACCAGCTATCACACCCCTACACTTCCACATAATCTTACCATGTCAAGTACAAGCCACGGAGATGACAGGCTACCCTGCTTAGATCTCATTTTCTGTGGCTTTGCTTCAAATGTCAGCTACTCAAAACTCCACTTATTAATGCCTTTTGTAGAACACAGTACATTCGTGTTTAAGGGAGAAAATGAGAACTGTCATAAGGTAATTAACATAACTTTTTTTAAAAAGTGAAAGCCATGCAGAAATATTTTCTAGTAATATACTTTAGAATGTCAATACTGTTTTTCCAAAATAAAGTATGTTTTTTGTGAGTCACAAATTTAGTACTCATAATTCCAAAAGTGCCTACTAATATGCCTATTGCTTCATAAATAAGTTCTACAATGAGCAATTCATTATAATATATATTATCTAGACAATTCATTATAAAGCAGAGGTTTCTACTCTCCCATTATTGAGTTACTTCAGGTAATAAAAGGAAGCAGTGACCAGCAAGTAGATTACCATCACTTTTGTAGAAGATGATGCTGTTCTAATGGAGCTCAATGATTGAAAGAAATTATAGCATTATTATACCATCTTATGTCACCTTGAATATAAAGATGGTCACGTGCATGAAATTTATTCAAATGCACAAAAAATCCATTGAATTTCAACATCTGACTGAACTGAAACAGAATGACAAATTGCAGTATGCAATCTCTATAATCAGAGCATCTTTCTAAGAAAGATGGCTTTTCCAAACTAACATCTATGCAGCCTTCTGGCTGCTGCTCACATTTGGCATACTTAAGTTGTTTTCTTTTTGTAAAGTTGAATCGCTGACAAATCAGATATTTATGCCATAAACTCACAGAAAAATAACCTGTGATATCGCTGTGAAAAATAGGCACCATTGAACTGAAACAACTTTTTTTTTTAAAATATAATAGATTTCTATTGAAAAGCAGTTTCTTATTATTGTGGAAGATAAGCAGCAAATCAATGGCTTTCAGCAGGACAAGAACTAAGTGGCATTCCTGAGCATGTAAGAAATATAGCAGCAAGTAATTTTCAGAAACAATCCTCTGCAGAGCACCCTTTCTTTTTTGCTCCCCAGCTGTAAGCAGTTGTTCCCTAAGTAATGATTCGACATGAATTCTCTAAAAGAATCTGAACATCTTATTTGCTTGTTTACCGCCCGGTAACATTTCTTTATACCAAATTAGTCTTCAACCAGTACTGTAGTTTAGTATGAGTTATACAAGCTATGAATACCAGCAGTGTCCCTAATGTAGAGCCTTTAAGATCCTGAAAGAATTCTACATTTCCTCCCACTGACCCCATATTTGTAGTCCTATCCTGGTGTGCTGGGCGACAAGGAGACATTGCCGCTTGGCGTCTTTGCGGTCAGGATCAAGGAGGTGTGCAAAAGTTACCTTTACCATAAGCTTACATCTAATAATGCTGGATAAGCACATACTGCTTATATAGAATATGACAATTCTTCTCTGCCATATCCTTCCCAAAAGGGAAGAGGGCACAGTCATTAGAGGGAAAATAATCACAGAGGGAAAGGAATGCACATGAGCAAAATGCATGACAAATTGTAAATTCAAGCTCGGTATTGGTAAATTTAGGACTAAACTCAGAGTACTGGAGCCCAGATTAGTAAGCCTCCTTTAAAATCACTGCAAAACAGTCAGTTTTAAGGTATTATCTTAAAGGCATTTCAAACCTTTATCTACATGAGGGCAATGCTCTGTGAATCACAGTGTTTGGTCCCTCCTATGACTACTATCTAGCAAGCCAGTAAATACACGTAGGTTGGTCTGCCTGACTTGCAAACCCTGCAGATACATTCACAAGTGCTCTGATGATACACTAAGGTATTTTTAACATACATTTTAGAGCAAGCCATCTTTTTCACAATGCAGCATGCTTCCAATGCATATCTTAAAATAATAAGCATAGAAATAAAATATTTTACTTTAGAATATTTACTTAAGCTCTGGCTTTAGAGCTTTTCCCTGTTTTTAATCCTGGGTTACTTTTATGTGGTGGTGGCATTCTTGAGGCAGGGCACAGAGCACAGTAAGTATTGGTGTTAGGCCATATTTCCTTCCAAGGGCACAGAGGTACCATGCATGTGTTGTATCACCACAAATAAAACAATCCCATCATTTCAAAGCTCTTCACCATCTAGAAGGTGTCAAACAGGTAATCCTTACAAACAATCCAACAGGAGTGCATTGGTTTCCTTCCAAGAGATTTGTCAACTCTCACATGCAATTGTTGGACAGGGGCTTTACATCTGAAAGGCTGTTAAGCCAAAAGATATATATATACTTTTTTCTATAAGGTTTTTCTTTTTAAACAAAACCCCAGAGTAATTTCCTGTATAATTACCCTTGATGCAATCCTGCCATTGGAGTTTCCCTTAATGGAAAGAGCTTTGGGTAGACAATGGTAAACATCGGCTGGCTGCAGCGGTGACAGTGTCCCAAGGGACAGTGTAGCAATTCCAAGAGGCTTTTTGGTAGTGAGATTGGAGTAAGGAAATTCAAATCTAGAGAAGAAAAGAAATAAAAAAGAGTTGTAACAAAATAACTGCATGATAAAGTCCAACACAAGAAGTAAGACCCATGGACAGTTCAGAAAACCAGCTCTGTTGTTTTCTTAAAACTTGGTTAAAAGAACAGCAACATAAAGGAGGTGACACCAATTAAGGCAATGCATATGGTGCTTTCCATGTACAAGAATTCCAATTCAAGAAGCTGAACGTGCAAGTTAAACATCCATAGGCATAACATGAATTGGGTCCAAAAACACAGTTGAAAAAATACCATAGCTCAAACACATAACAAAACTCAGTACTATGCAATACAGCATTTGTGGACATGAAGATGGTCTAGACAGGTGTTTAGAAATTAACGACAACAGCAAATTCTGAGAAGAACGTCAGTATTATTTAATTAAAATGTCAGCAACCAACCCAGTAGCAGGCTATGAGTGACAGCATGACAAAGAGTACATTTGCATCAGAAACAAAAAGTAATATGGCATAGCCAAGGAAAGTCTAAAGAAAAGTAGTCCACTCACTTCTGTCACACTTCCCTAACAGCAGTCAGGTATTTAGCTGCCCCCCCAAACTAAACAACTAAAAACCTCTCATCTCCCAGCCATGTGCAGAAATATAGAACAGAGACAATCCTATACTGATCAATTAAATTGTTCTCTGGATCAGCTAATGCATTTTTCACAAAGCAGACATTTCCTGTTTCCCTTTAGTATTCCCACTCTAACTCTCCACCCTTCCGTCTTCTCCCAGGATGCCATTAACAGGGGAGATAGTACATCCAAATCTCAAAATCTGAATCCGCAGATATTCTGATATTACTAACTCACGTGACTGCACGATGCATAACCAGATCAGCCAAGGGCCAGTTTACAGCAGAGAGTCTGAACTGGGGCAGAACTAAAACAGCTCAGCTGTCACACTGTACTGAAATGGCCAACGGCTGCTAGCGTTTCTTTTGCCTTATGTATCACAAGCCTGCCAGTTTAGGAGTGTGCTGCCTGGCAAGAAGCTGCATTGTTGGCTGATGCATCTAATCTTGCCTCAGGAACTGTATTTCTCATTCCCTATTTCCATTAAAGAGTTCCTCCTGCAAAAAGCATCCTTCTTAATACAGTCCTCAAGAAACCATTTCTAACCATCATTCAACTTCAGAAACTGTCCTTGGATCCCTTTTTTTAAAAACATTTTTTTCTTGTAATACAGCATTTCAAACAGAATTGGATTAAATAAATCTTTTAAAATATTCATCTTTGTCCTGCTCTTTGAGAAGCTATGTCAAATGTTACTATCGTTACAGAAAGAGTGGAAGTGCTTTTCTGGCAATCATAGAATGGCTTGGGTTGGAAGAGACCTTAAAGATCATTTAGTTCCAACCCCCCTGCCCTGGGTAGGGACACCACCAGGTTGCTGAAAGGCCCATCCAGCCTCTCCTTGAGCACTTTAAGAGATAGGGCATCCAAAATCTGAAGAACACAAAGATTCCTACCTTTTAAATACACGTAGTAAGTGTTATAGAGGGTCCTCATAGCCAATTCTTGCAAAGGCAGCACATGATCTGTTTCTGTCCCTATAGACTTCACCTCTGCTGGCAGGAACACAGTTAACTGTCCCGATGAAAAAGAGAGCAGTTTCACCTCTGAAACTTGAATTGGAGAACCACATCTAGAAAGACACAAGACATTTAAGAAGTAGTTATAAAACATTAAGTTAACTTAATGGGGAAACCCAAATTACCAACCCCAAGCACACTCGATACTGTTGTTTAGTGCAGCATCGTTCTAGGAATCACTGCAGAATGCAGTATGTATGGACACTCATTTTCTTAAGATGGAGTTGGACTCTGTCTCTAGAGGTCCCTTCCAACCCCTGCAATTCTGTGATTCTGCAATCTCCCAACCTTTGGTGACATATCACAGGACATCTGGGGGTCTTCACTTAATCAAATAACTTTCAAAAGCTAGAGAAATAAGTACACAGTCCCAAGAATGTGAGCCAAGTGCACTACCAAAGTAACAGACATTATCTCATTTAGCCTCCAAATGCCATATATTACTAAATATTTAAAATAAGGGAGCAATCTAATACTTAACAATTCATTTCCCTTATCTTGGATCATCACTGGAGAGTGATAATGGGTCTCAACTACAGTATATGCAGCATACACGTGAGCTACAGCCAGAAAGAAGTATGATTCAGGTGCTAGTCAGTGATTATTTCCTATGTCCTTCCCTATCCGTAGAGTTCCTTTGAAAAACAAAAACCAAATAAAACCCCAGCTCAAATTGTAAGGGGAAGATCCTCTTTCAAGTACTAACCTTGTCCTTTCCAAATTGTAGTAAGAAAAAGGAAGGTTACTGGGATTCAAGGAGAGAAATTCATCCAGTATTAAAATAATGGTTCTTTACGTTATCCCTGTTGCAAGTTATCATACCAAAGAGGCAGGCATAAGAAAATTCTACTAAGAAGTTGGGGAAATCAACAGGAGAACTTAAATTGTTTATGACAACTTAAAACTGAAGCCAAGAGCAACTCGTTAGGGCCAGTCCTAACAAATAGAACATGAGCACAAATTTGTCAGCCTTCCCAGATGTTGGACCTAAACCTGAGGTAACTGCTTTCATCCTTATCAGATGTGAAAGAAATGTGGTAGAACTTCTCTGATAAGGAAGAATTTCATCCTCTCCAATTAAAGAAAAAATACCTCAGAGAAACAGGCAAAGAAGAGCAGCATCAAGAAGCAAGTCAATAAGCCTCTTGTTTAATATTTAATACTTCCCCACAGACCTTTAAGGGAGGTAAAATACAATCTAGAATTCAGAGATCCAATATTCCAACAATTCCTTTTCCAGCATTCCATACCTAAATAATTAGCTATCACAACCAATAAATCTATAATACCATATTTTCAAGGTTATCAACCCCATACCAACCTAGATAGAAGACAAACCCCAAAAACTCATTACAGTTTCTGTAGATCATAATTGTCTATTTGGTTCACTCTGCGTAAAGTGTGAATCTATGAGAGCCCACTGCAGCACACAAAGCAAGCAAGCAAAACAGAGCATCGAGAGGAAAGATTTAAGGGATGCATCCTTACATTTGGACGTATTAGGGAAAGAATCAGAACCTGTGAGTAATTCCAGGTGCAAGAAGAGAATTGTAAAAACCAAAAAGCAGGTTTAAAAGGCAGGGGAGAAGGGGGAAAGATGCTCTATCCAGCTAGAAAAAAAACTGGAGCTGCAGAAGACCCTTGTAGAATAAACCACAGTGAGGAAAACACTGTGACCGCTTATTGGCTTCTTTGAACAAAGAGTGACAGATACCTAGCTGGAAACTATAAAATCCCACCTGCAAAAACTAAGATTAAAATTTGCATACTGGGATCATCACCGCTTACATAAAAGACTTTCTCCATCAGTCTGACTGCAGGATTCCCAGACAGAGATTCATTGCTTAGACAATGCAATATATATTCTATTTTCAGAAATCTAGCTTTATATTAGTAACAGCAACATGGCAGATTTAGTTGTCCTGTGGATGACCAGACAGAGAACTAAAGCCTGGAACTTCAAACATTTCGCCTGACCTCTGGAAAATCTGCACTGGTTACTAATGCTTTCTTAGAAGGAACGTAGAATGGCTTTATAACATAAAAACAACTATCTGACTGGTACACAAGTGCACATACTAATTTGGGTACTGGAAATCACTCTTGTGTTTTGGATCTTTATTAAGAACAGGACTTTTTTATTATTATCACATATTATGGAAACTGAATAGTTACAAAAGATCAGTGCAAAGATAAATACAATTTTCCCTGAGTATAAAATAAGGAGCAAGGCCAGGATAGTTGGACCACGCTCGCTTGAACATTTTCTGCATTATCATTAGTGTTTTGGTCACGATCGATACAGTTCTATTACCTGTTGGGCATTTAATGTCTTTCTTACAATTTATTATTAGTTCTGAAAAAAGTGAAGGCTAGAAATAATTTTCCCTGAAAAACAAAATCAGAAGTTTGAGACTGCACAAATTTCATGCAACTGCAAGTATTTAAATATCACACAACCAGCTGACATGAATATTAGAAAAACCTTAAAATGCCAAGACTCAGCATCTCACATATTGCAATAGAGCACAGGCTGTAAAGGGGGAATTTATATTTAATATAAGATCTGCTGAGAGCAAGCATACCAGAAATTTATAATTAGATGGTAATGAGGACAATCCTCCTCTGATCAGTGTTATACCAGTAAGGCTCCATTCATTTCAGCGGTGCTGATCCTAATTTATGCTAGTGTCAGTACAGAAAGAATTAAGCCACTGTCCTAGTCAGACCACTTTTTCCTCACATCCTAACCACAAACATGAGACAACCTAGGATATTTTTAAAATGCACACTTAAAAATATATCTGTCAATCCACAATTCCTTAGAAAAAACCTACTTACTGTAGTTAGTATGTACCAAGACTTAAGAGAAGCTGATACCGGGACATAAAAATGAGCAGAGCTGCATGTGGCATTCCAAGATATGGCCCAAAATTTAGAGAAATATGAGAACTTATGAACTGGATGGATGGTGCAACACACGAAGAAACAGTTTGTGCATTCTTCAGTTTTGGAGATTTTGTGAAGCTTACATTTCTGGCCATCTTTAAATGCAGCTAGCATTCAGCTTTGGGACTTACATTATCATTATAAACTCCTTCAGACTAACTGCACCGACTTACGGCTTAACATGAAAATACTGAAAGTCAGCAATTAATAGAACATTTGTTGCAAAAGTAGAAGAGCTGGCAGCTGCAGTAATCCTCCTTAAACTAATGTTAATTCTGAATCTATCACAAGAAAATTCAGTTGCATCATAAAGGCACATATTTATGAGAAATTTTTCAACGGAACACATTTGCAAAACATTTGATTTAATTCACACCTACCCGCTGCAACCAATGACTTTATTATACAGGAAGGATGGAAGGCCTTTGAGATGAATGTTGTTATCCACATAAACATATTGGAGCTCCCGCGAACGACCTAAATCTGGGTTTAGGAAACAAGAAAAAAAGTAAGGGGGAGAAGGGATGACAGCGACAATTCTGAGCTAAGTGATTCTTTTTAATTATAAATAAGCAAATCAGATTCAATGACAGCAAACAAATTAGTACTTCCCAATTGTAAAGTTTTGAGCAAGCTGTTTTAATAATTTCGAATGCCTTTTCCAACTAGTTTTCAACTGATCCATAATAAAGCTCTTTCCCGTAGATCAGAAAATCCCCTTTAAAATTTTATTCTAACCAACTCCAGTTGAGCTTGAAGAAGAAAAGTGACAATTCATTTCAAATCCTACAGTGCATCCTTTTACTTTTGCCTTTTTTGTTGTTGTTTCAACTCAGAGGGTGGTGAGGCACTGGAACAGGTTGCACAGAGAGGTTGCAGATGCCCCCCTCTGGAGGGGCTCGAAGCCAGGTTGGATGGGATCGGGGCAGGCTGATCTAGAAGAGGCTGGTGACTGTGCCCACGGCAGGGGGGTTGGAACTAGATCATCTCTAATGCCCCTTCCAGCCTAAGCCGTTCTGTGATTCTATACTGCATCAGGTCAAATCTCGTTTTCATTAATACTGCACTACTGAAATCACAGCCTTATCTGTAAAGTAGTGAAGAAAACTGTAGATGTGGTCTGTCCCACTCTTTCTACTCTCCAAGAAGAGATACTCATTTAACTACGTTAGCCGTAACTAGGTACCAACCAGTGATCATTCAGAAGCAAGTCTGCGAGATATGCCAAATTACAGAACACGAGAAAATACACAAGCATTAAACTGCAGGCTATTATGCAGCAGAAGTCGTGGTTATAAATAAACAATCAATATATCTGAACATGAGCTGCTTATTATTTCTGTTAAAATATTCATGGCTGGCAGTCAAAAGAAGCAAGCAGAGCACATTTAAGCAATACTTTCATGGACGATAACTATGTTAATATTTCCAGATACAACCACATAGGTATGGAATGATTTTATTTTTGTTTAGCAAACTGAAGGGGAAAAAATAGAGCAAAAGGGGAAAATTTCGGTTTCTAAGAATAATTCTCAGAAGGAATAGTTTTGCTTATCAGCAAGATCCACTCAGCCTGCTATCAAAAGAAGTGAAAAACTAAGGAAAGGGAATGGCTCTTTGTAAAGAGAGTTTTGAACTGTCAAAGCTGACATGTAGGATCATGTTGGCAGTCCATTTCATCTGTAGCTCCTATGCCATTCAGCATACCAGGTTAGGAAGAGACATGTGCATTTAACACAAACCAAGCAACGACATTTGAAAGCCTCTGAGCTTTGGAGGAGATAACTGCAACCCAAACAAATTGCATTGTGAAAAGCCATGTGTATACCTCTCAACTTCTTAAACTTTCATGAGCGTGTTATAGAAACTAAGCAAGATAAACAAGCCTTTGGCTGAGTCAGCTACATTGAAAGCTCCAGTAATATCGACTAGTTCTGACTTCCTATCTTTGTCAACTGGGAATTAGCATAAAAAATGAATGTAGCTCCTGCCCCTTTTGTAACAGCAGCCAAGAAGGGAAGAAAAATTTAAACAGATTTAATAAGCGATATCTCTATTCAGCTATTCTGTTTGCAGTAGTGATCTTTCATCATCATTCCTTATTATGATGATAAGTAACACAATCCCTTTTTTAATCACAGAGTAGTTTCACTTTCACATAGAGCTTTGGGTACCACTTTACAGAGATAAAGCAAATGACATTTGAAATGATCTCCCCAAACATTTGGCCATCTTAAAATACACTGAACGTCTTCAGCTGTCACCCACTTGACTAGCAGCTGTAAGTATCAGAAACCTCACAGGCTCGAGCTGAGGAGCTTTAAAGAGTGCCACATCATCACGTCTTCAGTCTATGGAAGAAGAACCAATACCCACAGAAAACTAACACGCTCTGCTTCTGAAAGGAAAATGTTAACATAGAAAACTTCAGTTCTGATTTTCTTTTAATACAGGCTCTTACCCTGCAATCTATCGAGGTTTTGTAACAGGTTTCAGGGACCATAACTGGGGCGTTGCTCAGAGTAACTGGACCTCAGGGGACGCTTTTACCCATTACACGCTTCTTTGAGCCTGTCCCAAAGATACTCTAGTTCCAAGAACCACCTCCTGCATCCCTCAACTGTCCTGCCCTAAGAAAGAAGTACAAATACCTCTGCTGACTGATTGGCACCGCTGCGCGATGCTGCTGTGCACCGCTAAGAGTTAACACCTCAAAAAAGATGGGGTATTGAGACTCAGTATGGCAGGGCTGAAAATAGTTTAGCGAAGTTCTGGGATATTTTTAGATGAAACAAAAACATCCCTATCCTACAATGAAGAAAATATTGCAATATCAAGGAGCTAACACCGCAAAGTATTGTAACGGTGGAAAACAATTACTCAGTAAAATTAAAAGCAAATAGCACAGAACGCTGCAATGTGAAGGAGCAGTGCCTCATGCTGCAGAGACCAATCTGGTGAAGAAGAGCAGAAAACTACAGGCTGCTGGGGCAGCTTGAACATGATACTGTTTAACTCATTAATGTAGAGAATGGAAGGAAATTTTAAAAGAGGGCTCATCTTGCTTATTTCCACACAGATGTATGCAAATGGGCTGGAAATCAAGCAAGTCAAAAAAAGCCCTAAAGCTGTTCTTTTCATACGCGTTTAGGGGTGGGGAGTTCGGCTGCATCTCATCTCTTTCCTCCGTCTTTATCTCATGCTATGTTTAGATTCTAAGTTCTAAGCTGAATGCATTTCCTAGGTAATTAAAGCAAATTTTTGGACGTTAGACAAAATATTTCAGTAGGAAAAATCCTACTCCCAAAGCCAAATAGCCTTTAACTATAAATGTTCCTTTGATATAGTTTCTTTGCATTAAGTAACCAAGCATTTTCCAGTCCCCAAAAGATGTTTTTTCAAGTCTCAAACCCTATCCATAAAGCTTAAATTTAAATAAAGCATCACTTTAAAAAGCTCTTTGTATCCCATCTCCACTAATTTTTATGTCTTATATCAGTCAACAAATATTGTTCAAAATTCTCTAGAAAACACAGTCCGCAAGAACTTGGTAAAATAAGGAAGCTGTCCATCTATGAAAAGGCTAAAGCTACAAAGAAGGTTTTTATGTGGCTTTTGCAAGCACTGTACTGTCTAAAACACTTCCACTTTTCCTCCTTCCAGGCTCCCAGATCAAAGACATTTCTCCCAGAAATGACCCAATGCCATGAGTCCTGAACAAACCCCAATTCTATTTTCTTTTTCCTTTATTTTTTTTTTCCTTGTCTTAACCTCAGGGCCCTGGCATATGCATTCCACATGGCTGAAGATGGAACAAAAGCTCTTGTGTGTCTGCACTGATGCTCTTTTAACCATACTGCAAGGGCAAGGACACAAAAGCAGCATATACTGAGGTAGAATAAGACCTTTGTTTACTGTGCACTGATAATTACTAGACCCATTTTCTAAGCAAAAAGTGCACATAAACCCCTAATAAAGTGATATAACACTGAGTATTTGCTGTCATAACATCCCCTGTATACTTCAGAATTTATGGCCTATTTTAATTATATTTGTACTCTATTACATAAATCAATTTTACTTTTGCAGTGTCATCAGATTCAAATTTCTGCTTGCAGTGGAATATGTTTTCAGGCACTGGAGCATTGGCTAGTGGTAAAATTTTCCAGTTAACTTTCTATCAAAATGTAATTTTGATTATAAGAAGACTGATATAAAGGGATCTGTGGCTCTATCTGCCATTCAAGAACAGAATTCCTAAGACCACTTATTAGGACAGCATGAAGGCCAGGGACAGAAAAAGAAGCAGCAAATACATAGGGCTGGCCAGAATGCAATTTCCAGCACAGCTTACGCATCTGATTTGGGCATTTACAGAAATTTATTAGGAAGGCCCAAAGATTCAGACCCACACGCTTGTTTCTTTGAGGATAAACCAAAACACTGTGGAAAAAATAGAAATACCAGCATATCCAAAAATTAGATGTATTCTGCACAACCGATGACTAATTCTGTGTTATTTACCTATCTGCTTGTTTCCCTACCACTTATACAAGTCAGAGCGGCATAAGATATTACTGAATTTGGCAAAACTGAAAAATAGTATCAGAATTTTTTCTTAAGATACACGTGCCCTCTGACTCAGGAAGGGTGAATATTACCGCGTCCAAGAACACACAGGGCAAAATACTCCCCAGCAGCTATCCAGCAGTGCAGTGAAGTCGCAGTGCTACTGCCAGAATCAATCTAGCACCTATCAGTCTAGGAACAGGAAAACGCCGGCTTGCACTACGTGTAACAGGGGCTGTACAGGCAGCAACAAGGGGCACAGTTAGCCGGGGAAAAATGGGTACCTTGCCACGCTTGATGTCAACCACCATACGAAATAATGCAAATCACACTTGAAAAAGCTTTAAGCAACACGTTCCAAGCGTGGACATTTCTCCTACCACAGACGTGCCTCTTAAAAAAAGCGAAAAAACATTCTTTGGAGGTGTGTAAGATGGCTGCCTTCCTACTGAGCTCCCTCCCAGAAAAACAACTGTTAGACGATGACTGCTCGAACATGGCTTCTTTCCTGCAGTACCTGTCACTGTTCTTTAACCTCTCTAGCCATAGGCATCATTAATGGAGAAGTTAGATGTAAGTATATAGAAAAATTAGCCAGCACGTGCAGCTAGCAGAAATATGCTACAATTATGTCTCAACTTCAGTAATACTCCAACACTCCATGTAGTACAGCGCACCAAGGAAAACGTTTTCCCACACAGCAGAAAATAGATTTCATCTTTTTTGCTTTTCAATGCACTCTATTTGATTTCATCACATCTTGACCACTCTGAAGCCTTCCGATTCTTCACCAAGGAGGATTAAACATTTACATTTATGCCGGGCTGCTTTTCCTCTGAACTCTAGGATTTATGATTCAGTTTCATATTTGCAGATAGCAAATTATCTCCAAATGTTCACCAGTGAGTCACTATTAAGAACTACCGAACAAGGTCAATTGACAGTCTTTGATGTTTCCCATTATTTTAAAAGTTCCTTTTGAATGTTTTGAATTTGAGTCTAAAAATAAAGAAAAAAGGTGTATCGTTATATTACAGATTTATTTCCTCCTTTTGAACTTAAAACACATGAGCAGATCTGTGGCTCATCCAGGTCACAGCACGCTCACAGATAAGCTACCAGCACAGAGGCAGAGAAAACTTCCACCCTTTAATATTTCACATCTTATCTTAGTGAACAACACCTTATTTTTGAAAAATTAAAAATATTCTGCTTCTCTCATGAAACAGAGTTAGAAATATTTGCCAAACTGGGGCTCGCTACTTCGCTTGTTTCAGATGGTACTGTGAAGTCTGGATGATGCATCCTGGAACTCATTTTCTCATTTATATAATGACATATGTTGGGACATAACTGAAACACCATGTCTGGAGACATTATTTGCACTTGTCTGTAATATGAACTAAGGTGCTAAAAAAAATAATCAGAAAGATTCAACTGCTTTAAAGACTGAATTGCTAGTACTGAAAAAATTAAGCCTATACAGTTAAATTAATTTAGAAATAAAGCCATCCCATTTTTAGTCACCTCAATTTTCATCTTTTCAATGCTATTATCAGAACTTCATCTGCACCTAATTAACCAAACTCTAGGAGTATTTAGTAAAATCTACCAATAACTATTCAACTGGCATGGCAAATCTGCATGCGTGTATTTCAGCAGAGATTAGCCTACTGACACATGGAAGATGTCTCGTTTTGCAGGGACAAAATATGCAGTCCACCCTTTCCAAAGTCACAACTACTTCCCACAACAAAAAACCACTTGCTCACTGCACCTCCTGCTCTTGAAGGACAGCCTCTACACTTCCAAACTTAGAAAGGGTTGAGGAAAAAGCAGATGAAGTTTTTCTTGTGCCGCTGCTGTGAAAGTTTTGATGGATGCCTAAACACCATACAAGCTAAATCTTAGGTAGACTATTCAGTACTGACATTCCTACCAATGAAAATGATCACTTACATGGATTTACTGGGACTCCA
This sequence comes from Numida meleagris, assembly GCF_002078875.1. Classification (NCBI taxonomy): domain Eukaryota; kingdom Metazoa; phylum Chordata; class Aves; order Galliformes; family Numididae; genus Numida; species Numida meleagris. The sequence goes on along the minus strand of NC_034417.1, from coordinate 16,629,929 downwards.
TAGCACATTTCCAACCCTAGCTGAAGAATCTTACTTAAACACCACATCCAGCAAACAGAAGCAGTTCATTACCTACAGCGGTGGAACTCAGATTACATAGTACTATATTTAAACAAGACATCATTTCAACTTTTTCCCCCCTCAGCTAAAAATAAAGCAGATTTGACAGATGACCTATTGCTTTAGAGCAAATATGAAAACTTAACCTGTATTTTTTTCATTTATTAACAGATTTTCTACAGGTCTCATCACTAAGAACTCCTAAAACAGAGTTTGAAGGGATCAGAATGGATGAAAAATCATCTGTTGCTTTTTTTTTTTTTTTTTTTAGGAGGAGGATGCTTCCCCATCCCTTCTCTGACCCACCCCCAGCCCAGTGAAAGCAAGGACTCACCGAGAGGCAGAAATGCAAGGCGGTTCCCAGCCATGGAGAGCTCGTTGAGGCTTGGGAGCTGGCACAGATGGCGGGGAACATACCACAGGTGGTTCCGGTCTGCAGTCAAGTACTGCAGCGAGAGGCACATATGCAGCCTTTCAGGTAACGTTATCAAGCGATTGGTTGAGATATCCAGCGTTTGCAGCTCCCTCAGATCTCCAACCTCTACAATCCAAAGAGGACGCGTTGAGATATGTTAACGTAACTGTTTTCATAAGCATGACCAGAAAAGTGCTCACTTAAATCAAAAACAAAAGCTCAGCTGTTTGCTGTCCTGCTTTTCCTCATAAAATACTGCTGAGAATCTGTGTTCAGAAACAATACTAGTTATCTCTATCACCATAGTCTTTCAGATCTTTTTGATAAGCAACAGCACGTTTCTATATGAGCTCTCTCAACACAGTGCATTCCTAATCTGTTGATTACTACTAGCAACTTCAAGCAGTATCTGGGTCAAAATTGGAACAGGCCAAAACAATTAAAAAACCCATTACATAACTTGCTGTTACCAAGGGAATTCTGCATGACCCCAAATTCATGCAAGTTCAAATTAATATTATATACTTTTAACATTTGAGGATGCAACTTTGGTATCAACTTAAGTTATTAGGTTATATTGTAAGAAAATATTACAGTAAACTCTAAGTGATAATTTTAGTAGCTACAGTTTCTAGAGATTTTCTCTTCGCATTTTCACAATCTGGTTTGCATTTTTAGGAAAAGTAGACTATTTTGCATTTTATATAATGCTGCTGGACTTCTACCGCAGATACCAATGAAGCTTTTCCAAGTCAGCAAGACGCTACCAAACAAGTGGCCTCCCTTGTGCACCACAGTCATTTCCTTGCCTCTGGCCTTCGGGATCAGGGCACCCTTCTTTAAGGGCAGACTGAGAAATATGTTAAGAAGCTCTATAGGTTTGCTAATTGATCAGGTACTTCCTTACAGTTACTCTGTAAATTAAGTAATTCTATCCATTATTGTGCCCAAACATGGGGAAACTGAGCAGTTTTGCTTTGTTTGTTTATACAGCAATGGAACTAACTCGCTGAGCTCTCAGAGCCCCCAGTTCTCATGGCAATTCACAGCAGAACCAAATTTTCTTTGCCTTCAGCTGAATGAAATCAGCTCTCACATCTGACGGCTTCTAAACAAGGCTCACCAGAATTTTCTAGACTGGAAACACCAAGCAACCTACACAACCCACAGTCAACACAACCTGCATAATTTACAGACCTATCACTAGTTATTTGTTGTTGTTTGTTTTCAGAGATAATAAATAGGACAGTACTGTTAAAGCTCGGGAGAACCTGTTGTGCCCTGCAGCTCCCTCTGCAGCAGGAGCTAGAAAATCCACTATTCCCTGAGCTCTGGTAGCATCCCTGAGCATCTTGTACGCGACGTACGAAGAGGTAAACAAAACACCAGGTTAATTTCAAGCTGTCTTCTACGCAATGGGAGAAAGAGCAAGTCTGAAGTTGACCTTGGGAAAAACTGCTAAAATTTTACTTTCAAGGCTGGAAACATGACAAGGAAAAAACAAAAGGAATATATAATGCAATTATTAGCAATTCTCAGAAAAACAGTAATAAAAGTTTGTGTGTGCACTTAAGAAGAGCTGTTGCCCGCTACATAAACCCTAGCGTTAACTACAATAAAGAATCAACAATGAAGTATGTGCATCTGTTAATAAAATACTGACAGGAACTGCAGCTACACACAGCTGCCATTTTCCAAACCTCTCTCAGTTTCAATTTTAACAGCAAGTGTAAGCTTTCTTAGTAGTTTTTGTTTTGTTTTGTCTTACTATAAGACTGAATAGCAAGAGCAAAGTGCCATCTAAATAGCAAAAGATTACTGTGCTAAAGAACTACAGTAGGGCAGTCTAGTTTTTAAAGAGTTTTATATTCATCTCAAAAAAAGACATATGCTTTAAAATAGTGACAGGAAGAGAGCCACCTACATTCAGCCAAACCACTGACCACATGCAGTCAATAATAGGCCTAGCTATTTTCATACACTAACCTTTTTCTCTGCCACTAAAAACAGTTTTCTAATTCAGTTTAGGTCCAAAACCCCATAAATGTTACGGTTGGCAAAGCTGGCAGAATTTCAAAGGCATTGCTAGAATGATATGTTTCAAATCTAAGAGGAAATAAAAGTATTCTCACTTTATCCTTCATCCAAAAAACACATACTCGTCCAAAACTTCATCCTCTCTACCTTAATCTTCCAATGCATACCAGATGTAAACATCCACTTTCAATCTACAGTGCCATATGTTACAAAAACACTCACCAACCCATGAAGTTAAAAAGTAAACCAAACCATTTAAAGTGCCATCAGATGAAAGATGCAACTCCCAGACTCCCCACCATCGCGCTGAATGCTCATTTCAAAGAACATGCTCAGACATTTACTAATGACAATAAGCTAGTTTCAATCCAAAGCAAAGGAAAATAATAAAGAATAATAACACAAAATATAAACAATCCATTAACAAGGTTTTCAAGCTTTTAGTTACTAACTACTATTACCCACGCTTTAAAAAAAAAACTCGCGACAAATATGAAAGGTATTTTATCTGACAAGCACAGTGAAAGGCTTACAAGGCCTCTCTTGCCATCACTTATCAAGCACTACATTTATGAAGGATAGGCTTTGGAAGTTTCAGGCAGATTCAGAAAACAGCTATTTCTAAGTAAGAAGAGTCAACGGGAAAGGGACTTATTGAGAGATTAGATTTTTTTTACTGGTTAAGAAATAGACAAAGGCAAATCACCATGAAGCAACATTCAGGAGTTCCAGTTACATTTAAATGGAACTCAAATGTGTAAATTAAAATTTATATTAGCTCTAGTATTAAGTTTAAGGCTATTAAAATCAACAAGGCAGGACTCTGAGCCCTTTCTGACATCAGGAGCTCCAAGAAATCCCCGGCAGCTGCTGAGCTACTGAGGACTCCTCAGACTGGTGGAGGCACACCAAGGCCCAGCACCTCGTTCCTGTGCCGATTCTTGGACCCGAGTATTTCAGCTGCGTCCATCTGCACAGATTACTGCCTTCACATACTGTTGGGCAATTCTGGGGCTTAGCCATATGGTACAAACGTGCTCATGGGGTGCTGTGCACCAAGTAGCTGACAGCCTGTAAATTCACATACCGCCTTACCTCACGGGAACTTAGACACAGGCTTGTAGCCAAAGTCCTGCCTACAGCCTTCTGAACGTGATTTCAGTGACACCGATGTACATATGAATATTTCAGACTATTCTAAAACTGCCAGCGCTCCGGTAATTAATTCAGCCTTTTCATCCTTATAATGTGAAGGCTCAGAAATGGTAACTGCAGCCCCGAAAAGCAGCCTTTGCAGTCATGGCAATAGCCACTTGGAGAAAGGTACAAGTAAACTGTCCTCTCATACGTGCGTATTTTCAAAAGAAAAGCTGCCTAATAAGTTTGTCTCTCAACAAAAGGAGAGAAAAGAAATATCAGTATACATTCTCCAAAAATATGTGAATCCTTCAAAGATTTTCAGAAAATTCGCAAAAATTATTGAACTTCTATCCAAAGGCCCAGCATTTATATTAACATATATAACAAGAGGGAAAAAACCTGGCTCAGGTGGCTTAAATACAATTTTTTAAAACTAATTCCCATGATTTAATCCAGAGAAGAGCCCATCTGTAAGTAACCAGCCTATGCAGCACAAGCATTGCCAAAGGCAATTCAAACCTCCTCAGCCTTTCGACAGTACAGTCCTCATCAGCTGAAGAACTCAAAAATAACTAAGAGCTTCCTTGAAAATTGAAGAGCAATCCTACCTCTTGTCTGATGGGCCATAACACAACATTTCACTCAAAGATAAATGAAACATACACAATTGAATTCGAGCAAACAGAAGGCACAGATTTAATTGAAATCAAACGCTGTCTGAGTCTTTCAATCCAAGTAAAGATAAAAAGGGGACAGGAAAGAACTACAGACCTACCTGCATGAGCATGCACCTCAAAGCAGGATGCTAAGAGAAAGCAGAGAACCTACAAGGAATGGAAAAAGGGACTAATCAGCAAAGAGCTGCCACTTAGAGGTCAGACTGTAGAAATTAAATTAAAACTGCCAGGAGGCCAGGAATATGGGAACTCACAGAGAAAATTAAAAACAAACAAAAGGTTTCTCAATAGGAAAGAGAGCAAGAAACTGAGAACTGGTGTCAATAAGGGGTAGGAATTGGGAGGACAAACCAAATATTAAATTAGCTTTTTGCATCATTTTTTCCCCTGTAAGAATAATGCTGCATGTGAGGACACAGACAGAATACCTCATGGGAACAAGGACAAAGCACTGAAAATTACCACATCCATTGCTAAAATGAAATGAAGCTACTTAGAAAATTTCCATTGCAGAACACTGAAAAAAAAAATGAGTAACATATCAGAACTGCAAGCTGAGGATCAGGGATTCTCCATGAATAAGACATTTCCTTGGATAGTAGCCTAGGACTGGAGAACAAACATAGTACCTGTGTTAAGTTAATGTAACTTGTGCTCTGTATTATCTTACATTAAGGGGAAAGAGCAACTAGGAATAACCAGGGACTAGAAGAACGAAAATGCAACCTCGATCATTCCAGATGTAAATCAAGTTATACTGGCTTATCTTTCTCTGATGAAATTTCTCAGTTAACACTTGGGTGTCATATCTCACAGCAAACAATTGGCATGGAAAATTATTACCAGTGGCAATATTCCTTGAGGGCATACTTTGTTTAGAACTTCTATTTTCTGCCATGGTAAAAATAATTGTTAGGTTTTGCTTTGGTGACGACACAAGCATTTCAAGTATTGCTAGCATGACAGACAATCCAATTACTGTATAGAAAGAAAAGCAAGAACATTTAGACTTCAGTGACTGAAGTGGAATGAAGAATATCGGCTTGAAACAATGGCAGAAGAGAGGGACTGGTTATGCTGGTTCACGGGTTACAAGTCAGCACTGAAAATAACTAATGCAATTCCTCGATCTAGCCAGATCATCAGGAACAAAGAAGTACATTAATACACCTTCATACTGTTAGCAGTGATGGTCCTGCTTTTATCATACAGACATGTCCATCTGGCACAACGTTGTCGGACACCCACTCTGCAAACCCAGCGCATGTTGCTGTCCCACGGCTGCAGCCAGTCTTTGCTATCTTCCATTCAGTTCATTTCTCTCCAGCCTGTGGTACCCACGGGGATAGATTCTTACTAATCTTTGCAGAATCAAGCGCTGTGAGGACTGGCTGTCATGTGAAGCACTGGACTTCATGCACCCAATGGTCCCTTTATATCCTGAAGTCCAAACAGAAAGCAGTGGATTGCCTCAGGAAGGGAACAAAGTGCTCGTGGCTACCACACTCAACGTATGAAATGTTCATCAACTTCCAGGAACCTCGATACAAGATCCATTTTCCTATCAGATCATACAACAAGTGAAAGACGTTTGAAGTTTTTCATACTCACAAAGCTTATTACCTGTTCCATTTGAAAGAAATATATAAATATCCACGCATGCCTGTAAAATTTCAGTGTGTTTCTATTATCAGTTTAAGAACTCTATCGCACAGGAAATACAAGTTTTAATAACCAAGAGCTTGAGGGAAAAGATCTTTTAGACCCACTCTAGGATGTCTCAGGAGAACTCACAGTTTTTAAAACAGTTAAAGCAAATTAAATAGCCTATCACATATTACATTACATTTACTGTCCTACTAAGCAGCTCACATTTCATGGCCTATAAAAAATGATAAAAAATAAATCCACTTGCACTAATTGGCACTTATGATAGACCTGTGCCATCATCAAACAAGGAAGTTTGACCATAACTGAAAATTGGAATAATGAGATTAAGGACAGAGAAAGGGGGAGGCGAAAAGAATTACATTTATATTTTGACACGGCTGTATGCAGAGCTTTTATCACATTGTGAGAGTTTGAAAAATGTTCTGTTTCTCATGACTAACAAACCTGAAGATGACTTATTCCTCTTTTTCTTACGCAGGCTAATATTTGCTCTGTAATTTAAGAGAAACAGACAATGGAACTGGAAGATGTGTTGTGATACTGCAGAAACTATTTCATGAATAATGTGTTTTTAAACAAGGCCCCCGGATGTGTTCACACCCATAAAAATTACATGAAAAAAGCTTCTATCCCAGCTGATTGAGCTCAAATCTGTCAAATTTAAGTAAACCTTGCTTCCACTTCACTTAGATTTCCTGACTGGCAAGAACAGAGTCCAAGTTTTTTTGTGGCACAACTGTTTTTCTGAATGAACCTACTCATGTAAGTAACACCTCAAAGATGTTCCCAATTCTGTTTCCCCTACCTCAGCCATTAACAATATAGACACTTTTCAAAATCATTTTGGCAGTAGACAAAACTCGAAATAAGTGCAACATACGCTGCTACTGCTCATACCCACATACAATCTTTTATCCAAACTGTCACTGCTAAATATCACGCACCAATTTAGTACCCAACCTTATTTACTTTGTATCATTGTTCACAAGCAAAGGTGGGAAGAGGGGTGTTCTTAAAGTCCAATCTTGCAAAACAGCAACTTCAGTTTAGCAAAGTGGCTGAAAACAGACATCAGGTGTGAGGGTCTCATTAAGGCAAACTCTTAGAAAGGTCAGTGGTTTCCCACGTCTTACCACAATTAAATTTAAACTGAGAATGCACTAAGTTGCCAGTTTCATATGCCCTCTCCCTCCTCAGCATCAGCACTGAAGCAGCAGGCTGAGCACAGATCTACAGCAGTCACTAGGCTGACTTTCATGTTTACCTCAATGCTCAGGCACCACACCTAAGCCCACGCAGGCCCCTGCGAAGCTCTGCTGGCAGTCACCCACACAGGCAGATCGATTCTCCAAAGACATCTTCCCCAGCAATAAGCGATGGGAGGAGGCACGCTGTGAGGAACCCGCGCGATGCCAAGAGAAGCAGCTACCACAGTTAAATAATGTGAGCAAATGCATAGGCTTAAGACAGATGCCTTGCCAAATCCCCTTATATAAGATATTACTTCTTTAAACTGTTATTCTTCAACTTGCAGAAGTGCTTGCACTTCGCTTGCACAAACACATGAGGAATTCTACTTTATTCCATAATTTGACCATCTAAATGAGAACATTAGAACAAACCTGATCGTAAATACACCAGAAATTAACATACGTGAGAATAGCCAAAAAGGATGGCAATAGGACAAGAGGAATAAGCGAGGAAAAAGGTTACGGCAATGAGTAAGGAGTCAGCCAAAATAACAGAAAGAGTGAGAGTCGGGGGGGAAGCAGCTGTTTATGCACAAAGGTAACTGCAGGCCATGAAACCATCGGCCTGCTTTCTTTCCTCAGAAAACAACTTATTTTGTTCCAGTGTGCTCTGCCTAGTAGTTTACTACTCCAAAGCGAGGTCCTGTTGTTCCACAAACATGTAATAGATGCAGAATTACTATGCTAACAGCTTTCTACAGTTTTATTAAATGATGTCCCAAATTTTGGATAGAGGAGCCAACATAAACCGTGAAGAGATAGAATGGTTCTTCAGCAAGTATACCACATGCAAAATTCTGCTGGTTCCTTACAAAAAAAGTCTCATTAAGGAATTGATGTATTTTTGCTGTTGTCTTTCCTTTGAGCAACAGCTGTTTACTTTTTAAGTATTCCTGGGTGGTACGAACATAAATGTGATATAAAGCATGAGATCTTTTATGTTTCTCTTGCTTTATTTCTGTCTTACTATCTTTACTGCTGCACATCACCTATAAGTCACGGTGCACTCATGTCAATACATGAAATGCAAAAAAAACCCCTTTTGGAAAACCTTTGTGAACAGAATAAAGAGCCAATGCTTTGAACTGAGATGCTGACCAGCAAGAGATGGCTTTGATTATGTGCAACAAACCAATCATTGCTTGAAAACAAGGTAAACAAATGAGCTTCCTGAGGAAGTGATTAAGGATAGCTCAGGAAGCCACAGACACAGCACCAATCCCAGCTCTAAGTTTCAGGACAGCTTTTTCCTTTCTTCTCCAGAGGAAAAAAATGAAGACAGCAGACTGGTCTCTCTGACAAACGTAGCTCAGTACTTAGGCGCTCCTAAGCCATTACTACTTTAGCATGTAATGCAAGGAAATTAATTAATTGCAATTAATGCAAGCAAAGACCTATCTGCTTTGACTGTTGCTATCAGCTGTTTTCAACCACCTGGAAAAAGGCACATCTTTGTTTCTTAGGGTTGTGATTTTTCACCATGCTTCTCCAAGAAATAACTAAATACGTAACAAAAGCTATAAGACCAGGTTAGATTTTCATCTTTCAGTGGAAAACTACTACACTGTGTAAAGCCAAATTATGCCCACTCATGGCAGATATCTAAGAAGCATCTTTCCTGAATGTCAACTGTCTCAGTAACAGAAAAAAAACACAACTACAAATTTGATTGGCAGAAGGGAAACGAAAAGAATCAAAGGAAGTTCTTTAGCTTGGAACCACATCTACAGCAGTGGAGTCACCTCATCTGTTTTTCAAAAGAATGCTAATGAATGGGATTGCCTTCACTGAAGTCCTATGGAAACAGAAGTTCTTCCAGTCCACTTCAGGGCACGAACTTCAACAGGCCAGCAGTCTACAAATTGCAACAGTAATTACAGGGGAGTGACTGGCTGAACATTCAGAAGAAATACTCCTATTACAATATAGGTGAAACTTAAATGAAAGCTGCAGATCCTGGTGCCCCTTCCCAGGAGCAGTAACAGGAGGTTCTCCAGCTCCTCCTGACTTTCCCAGCTCCTTTGTGCCCACATCTGCATCTTCAAGGACACTCAGTAGGCTGCTCTAATGATGAGGCAACATCTGAAAAATGGTACTGAGTAACTACTAGCAATTTCTAACCAAGATTGTTACCAAAGAAGACAACATCAGAGTTCAACCAAAACAACTGCAGCCATACCCCCATTTTCAAAATGCTGAGAGAAACTGCAAGCCTTACCTCAATCAGTGGACAACACCACTGCTTAGTATTTCGGACCAGTATGAAATAGACAAGGCTCGCAATTATAGTCCAAATAATCCCACACTTGGCCATGCCGAATTTCATTCTCTTAGATAAACAAGTAGTCCTAGTCCATAAAGCTCTCAAACATTAAATAATTACCAACCTGTGTATACTTTCTGTTGTTCTGCATCAAAGCTTTCAATAATGAATGACAATTTAATGCAGATTTGGACAATGCTAAGTTAAACATGGCCCTTTATTTCAAATACCACAGCAATAAAATTAAGGTAACCGAAATACAGGTATCAAACTCTGCGTGTGTGACATGAACCACAGGAAAGTTAATCTCATGTAATACCTCTGGTTCCACACACTCTCCTTATAGGCTTTTACCATTTACATTTACTGTCAGTAAATGATGCATTTTATTTTGCCTTCATTTATTTAATAGACCAGCTGAGTAAAAACAAAGGTATCAGTAGTAAGTAGTTTTGATTTAAATTTCTCACAATGACAGATGTAAAATAATATCCATTTTAATCTTACAGGCCACATGCAATATCTATACACTAAAATTCTTCTATTGCACAGCACTAACAATTTGTTAGTTCACTTTCAAAGACTGAATGATTTTATTCGCCAAGCTTCCCTGAGCATTCATGCCCTACTAGTGAATTACATTTGCTTAATGCACACATAAAATCAACTACCCGTTAATATAGCTAATCATTGTATGCAACTTAGAGAGCTTAGGGCAAGCAAAAAAAAAGAAAAAGGGAACCGAAGAGACAGAAGTTCATTCATAGACAGCTTTACTTTGTAAAGACTTAAGAATTTAAGGGGAAAAAAATAGTTTGCTTTCAGCATCCAACAAAACTAGAGACAAGAGCTATTTTCTTCAGTTGCAAATGTTGATTCCCTACAACAAATCAATTTTTTCAAATAACCAAGAGGTTTTACACAAAGTATGAGTAGCAAATGATTTTAAAAGTTCAGTTTACTGAAAATTACCTCTTAACTGAATAGCTGAATAGGATCTGTGAACTAACAACTACTGAATTCTATGAGCAAGACTGCAGCCCTATGTCTGTCACAGCAGACGCACGCTACTTAACTTCTACCCATCATCTTATGGTGGTGAATGATACAATTAAGTGCAATTTCTCCACCATGAATTTATTTATGGATCATGTTGGTAAAGACAGTAAGCACTGGCATAGCCCTGCTGAAAAGCTGTTTCAGCTTGCCTGGTTTACTTGGTCTTTGCTTAGGACCCTCCTGTACTGAAGTCAGCACAACAAAACACAGAGCTCTTCAGCAGTGGAGGACACTGCCATTTCTAATGCAAACCTGGAATTTGCTAAGCAGTTAACATTACAAATCCTTTTTTCACACAAAGTGATGAAGAATTTCACAGAAAAAAGACCCACGGTTTAGTATCTGTTCAAAGCTGAGGTTTTCTGAAAACCTGACTAGTGCTATTGAACATATTGTCTGTATTAGTTTTCTTATTACAGAAATACACCATTCGTATATGAAACACGTCCTTCTCAGCATACATCCAGCTCTTAAAATCTTGGGAGTTTTAGTCTCAGCCTTGTCCATACACATCTGTTCTCAGCCATATGAACAGCCATTGGAAATGTTTATGAGACAGGCCCTGAGCACCTTAAAATCCCCTCTAAGTTCAGCTTTGCCTTTGGGTAACATATCTAAAAGGAAGTTTTTTAGAAGTATTTTTTAAGAGCATCTGTTATGAAGTTTCAGATATGAGCTTCACATACATCACATGTCTTTAACCAGGCAATTGACAAAGTCAGATCTTTACTATCAGAATCATCAGCAGAAGAATTTAATGCTTGCAGATGAGTTACGAACTCACTTCCTCTGAAACTCCTTTACTTACAGAGATAGTCTGGTATTCAGCACTACACGACTACTCAACTTCACACTGATTTCTTAGAATACGTTGACTCTCTCTAATAAGCTATTTTTGCAACAATAGACAATCAAAAGGAACATAGCTACTGTAAGTCCCATATTCTTCCTCTCACAAGGAGAGGCCAACACATGCATTGCACAAGAAGGAGAATCCACCTCATGACAGCCCCGAGGTATGTTGCTCTGAACACGACTGTTGCCAGGCCTAACATGGAAAAGCCCTTGTATCGAATTCCACAGAAGAGGATTTGCTGTGCTCTTACAGGAGATTCAGCAGGTTGAAAGAAAAAGTTTCAAAGAGAAGGGAGTGACAACATGAAAAATGTTACACTAACTTACACATTTTATTATAACATAGTTCTTTTCTTACGTAAGAAAGAAGTTGAAAAATCCTAACAATTTCTTTGTGTTTTTTTTTAAAGCATGAAAACTCAAAAAACACATTATCTTCACATAGATCAAAGCATCCTATCATAATAAACCCAATGATGTCTACGTTCATGTTCAACAGTACTGAAGACAGTTGCGCAGGAAAGCAGCCAGCTGGGCAACAAAGTACCGTGCCACCTCAGCTATGAAGGCTCTCTGAGCTGCTGCCAAGAATCTGAAGATAGGAGAAAATTTGCCAGAGCTGTCAGCAATGTGTAGAGCTTTAGGGTCCACGCTGGTAAAACAGGAACTTAAAGGAACTATTAGTTATGATCATTTTTAATGGCTTTCAAACACTGATATAAACAGTATCTTCAAACAGCCAGTGCAAAACTGCAATGCTGAATTACATAACTGCAAATTAAATTCCTGGTAACCTGCTTTTCTGCGTCTTGGGTTCAACTCCACTGAAATAAAACTGACCAAGAACAACCGAAGAACCTCCACTTCTCCATCTCCGCTGCTACACAGCCAATAACTTCACACGACACCACCACCGCAAATCCAATGATTACTGAATTCAAATACAACCTTGATTATTTTCAAAGTTATTTCTTCCTGCTGCATGTAACTTCCATAATGAGTTCTCCCCATAAACTTTGAATCCAAGCTTTCAAACAATCAAAACACACACAGAAAACCCACAACAAATAATTCTATTTGACCTTCATTATCTAGGTCTGTGTGCCAGGTTTAATCAGTTCTCACAAACACATTCTCCTTCTTAAAAAGACTGTAGAAACACATTTTCAAAACTAAAAGGAACAGAATGCATTGTTTTGATGGTACAGCCTGAAGCCCTTAGATCTGAGTTTTATCAAAGTATACTCTATCACTGATCAAAGCAGCAATGACAACTTAATGTTCTTTAAAGTTATATATTGCTGTATGAACTTCCCACTTTTGTCTTGTAGCCTCTGGCTCAGCATGTCATTGGAAGCATACTCAAAGGACAAGGGACTTTTCAGAAGCCCTCTGTTCTGAAGTGGCAGCTCAGTGATGGTAGGAGTGGAGAGTGGAGTTGGGTAGATTAATTCCATCACGGCTCTGATCTCATTTAGAAATTCAGGGTTATCGTTTCTTCTGCAAGATGTTGGAAAGACTACTTAGTACAGCACTGTATGAACTATTTGCATGTGGTAGGAGCATTTCCTTATTGCCTCACTACTGATTTCAGTATCACCTGGACACTTCACCTTTGTATTAAAATCAATATTTTAAATTCCTTGTCATTTAGTATTTTACATATGATATGTGACTGGCAGACTTCAAGCAAAGTTTGGAGGTTACGTACACGTGTGACAGAGTGACATTTTTAATCTGTATTTCAACAATTTACTGAGAAATCCGAGTTTACTAGAAAAATGTGATTTTTCTTAATGAAATGAAATTTTTACTTCAGGCTTTTTTTAATAAAAAGGCTTTAAAACGTGTAACATATCTACAGTACCTCTACAGTTATAAGACCTCTGATATCTCTGTAAAGTTTTAAGCTTCAAATCAAGGCTTGCAACAGCTACTTAAAGCACTCTCCACATCTTCAAATCCCCAGTCCACCCCCCACTGACAGGAGGAAAACCCCTGGCAAAACAATGCTTACAGTGACTTGAGAAATCAACGGCTGCTCAACAGAAGCATGAGCCAGGATTCAAGAGGGAGAATCAAATCTCATAACAATAGAGAATCCAGTACAATCTGCTCACAGCCTCTCCAGAATGCACATATCGTCCAAGTACCTCAACATAAGAAGCAGCATTCAAGCATTCAAACTCATTCATCTTGGCACAATTCCTTCATCTCCTACCTAAAACCCCTTAAGGGGGACAGCTACCAGGGAAAGCCCATGGCCCAGGGCTCAGAAAACATACGTGTTCCTGCAAAGATTTTGATTTTCTCAAGTGGAGTACTACAAAGCCAGAAACACAACAGGCTCAAGAGTATCACTGGTAATAATTAGATTGGCTTTTCTCTCCTCTGTCCTGATTTCACCTACACCTCCCCAAGTTTCCTACAAACTTCTTTTCAAAAAAAGGAAAGGCACATTTTGGCAGTAGGAGGCATGGAACTGGCGGGGCCAGATTCTGCAAGTCTGATACATGGTATGTTCCACAATGATCTCACAGAATAGAGAAGAGTAAATGGCAACAGATGGACCTTTCTCGGTCTGAACTAGCTCGTTTCAAAACACTGAAATCATGAATATGTACACGCAGCTTGTATACACATACCCACATACACAAACACAGGATTTTGCTGCTCATTGGAGACCAAAATTGAAGGTAATGGGCAACATCAAGTCGCAGGCAGTCTTGCACTGAGATATTCTTGCCTTCTAAAAAACACATTTGTTCTACCATGGATATAATGAAAAACTACTTTAACAATTAAAATTCAAGTGGTGTCATTTTGAGAGATGTCTCTTTCCAGCGATGTGATGAGACCACAACTTTCACTAAGACTCTGTGACCAATAAGAATTATCAAAGATGGGAATCTTTACAGGTCAAATCACCCTCTGCTCAGATCATATGAAGAATTTAAATGAAATGAACATTGTCTGAAATGCTGAGGTACTGAACCCTACTCTCAGACACTCTTGGATCCCTCTATGAGCTCAGTAATTACATAAGAACACTGTTCATACCTTAAATACAGTCAAAACTCAACCAGGCAGAGAGATTCCAAATTAAAGGATCATCAAAAACAAAGAAGGGACCTAAGAAAAAGGTGTGATCAAACCCAACTCATCATCACCTTGCTAAAATAGGCAACAAAAAGAAGTCAGAATCAGCAACAAGTTAGACACTTTGATAAATATTGTAAAATTAGTGTTAGAAAGCCCAAACACTTGCTAGGTTCCTGGTCTCTACAGTTTTATCCTACAAGGACTTGAGACTCCAAGCTACTGACACGAAGCCATGACAGCAATTTCAGTTTGTCCCTGATCCCTTTTCCAGATACGTAATGATCACGGTTGTTTTAAGAACCACGTTTCATAAAACTGCAGGCATTTGGACATGAGATGCACTGAGCCATATCACTTTTTTTTTTTTTTTCAAACTAAAAACAACACACCGATTAAAATACCTTAGTTTCCAAATGCTTTTTGCAGACACTGAGCTAAATTACAATAGCAAATTTTAAGTTAAATTTGCTAGCCCAATAAGCCTAATATGCTAAGCAATATTTCAAAACACAATTTAAATGTTACAATTATGGCTTCTTCTGTTTCCTATTAGTTTCCTGATTAATGAATTACAACACATATACACTTAACACATGCATTTTTGACAACCTACTGTGCAACATTGCTATGAGGAATACCACAGGCCATTGTTGAAACATTTTTTATTTTATTTTTTGGTTCCTAACGTCATTTCTGCTGCAGTTACAGGAAATACTTCAGTTCCAGTACACGCAATAGAAGCCTATCTGGAAGAAGAGGTGGAACAAAAAACTTACAATGGAATACTTAAAACTGAAAACATAGTTCTAGAATTTTTCTGACCATATGTTTTTACTACTGCTCTTGCTACCAGCAGCCAGTGACATAAACCTTCCATGGTGTACTAAAAAATGTTATACGATACTAACAAAGAGGCTTTCAAAAGATTCTCAATGAGGAGAAGTGACACAGAATTATGGAAAAAAGTAACTGTAAGAAGGGGCAAGCAGACAAATAGAGAATAGTGAACAGGTTGGTATACAGAGATGACTCATTCTGACACATTATCCAGGTTAGGGTATATAGAAAAGCTCCAGTTGGTAAAAATTTCCAGGAATTTAATAGAATTTTTTTTTATTCTGTCTTCACTTCCCTCTCCATAAATTTAAAGCACTCAGAGGTACTAGCAGTCCTCCTGAGGATTTAAACCAAACCAAATATTTGAGCAATGCAGACTCTGTTATAAAATCTCACACCACCAACATCCTTTAATTAAATAGGCACCACTGTGTTTGGACATGCATGAAAGCTAATCTGTTAAGGAACAGCACTTGTACAATACGCTACCCTGTGCTTTGGTCACCTCTGTTTAGGTCGTGAAGCCCAATAACAGTAACCATCCACAAGGCCATTTTGTTCAATTCTTCTGAGATAATCCTTTTCTGTAATTTCCTAGGGGAATTTTTTCGTACAGAAAAAATGCCATTCCTACAGGCTGCCAGGACAGAACTGTATAGTAGCTTGCACAAAATCAAAACATTTTTAAATGTTTTCCTGCTAGAAAGCCAAAGAATGTCTTAAAGCTACTGTAAGATATTACAGTTGTGCTTCTAATACAGCATAATTACTAAAGCCTTACTAATTCTGATGTTAAAAAAAAAAACAGTAACAGGCAAGAGTTGCTAAGTTTCACACTGACTTGGGTGAAGAACAATTTTTTTTGTTGTTGAACCTAAGAGCTAGTATTAATTTCAGTTAGTAAGCTGACTGGTAAAATATATGCTCTGTTTAATAATTCATTGCAGGACTCAGTTTACTGTATAAAACTGTACATGCTACGAAAACAATCTTGTTTCATTTTAAATTTAAAAGACATTTATGTTCTTCGGGAAAAACAATTTTTTTATGACAAGAATCGAGAAATTTGTATTTAAGAGTTCATGCTCCTTTAAATAGTCACAGACTTGCAGAGTGCAAAGCTCATGTAACCTAATCTATGTTTTCCTCAAATCCCCACAAGTCCATTTACTTAAAAACACCACACTCCTGGACTGGTGCCTGGCGTACCAAACCTGTCCCATCGTGCATACATGTTACTAAATTAGGAAAGCAGAGTGGACTAAGGTTACGCCAACTCTGAAAAAAGAACAGAGTCTGCATCAGTTTGTGCCTCAGCTTTTAAAGACACAATCATGAAAAAAATTTGAACATTAGTATCAATATAACCTAGCTTAATCAGACCGTAATTAAAGCAGAAGGGATAGATAGCAGGAAAAGACCCACAAAATATAAATGTATTTTTTCCTCCACACTCACCGCCCAGCAGCCCCCACCCTGAGGTTTCCAAATAAAAATATGAAAAACACATTTAAAAATTAAGTTAGACTATGTTTTTTAATGCCAAGATCCAGAAAAAGAATAGAACTGCTGGCATGCTGCAGCCCTGATCAGTGGAAATCTACTGCGAAAAGAGAGGTAGGGAAAGGCATGTACACATAACTTCTTAATTAAGATTTACTGAAATACCTTATATTGAGCTCTATTCAGAATTACTAAGTTGAGTATTCAGGAAGTCTTTACCAGTGAAATACTGGCATGAATAGTAAATACAGTTATTGTATTTTATATTGACTTAAAAAAAGAAAAATGAATACACAGTTTTCACATCTCAAAGCTTCCCCTGCCTCCAATTAGCAAAGTATATTGCTAAGTCTGTTTTGCTTTGCATTTATCAATTAACATTCCTAAGGTTATTTTATAAATAGGCAGAGTGGTAATTAATTATAGTTTGACTTAATCCTCCTCATCATTAAAACTGAAGTTACCTATGAAAGAGAAAATGATACTGCACTGAAGTTATGTTTTGAAGTTCTGCTTCATGAACTCCTCCAGCCTTCCAGAAACACAAGCTGCTTCAGTTATAAAAACCTCACTGATCTTACCGCTATTAATTTCTTATTAACGTAGAGATTATTAATTATGGAGAGATAATTATTCATTTCCTAATAACAGGTAGGAAAACTCAGTCCTCCCCAACATTAAATACAACTAACCTCATAAAGGTGTGGTCTCAACAAATGGAATGGGAACACCCAAGTTCTATTTCTGGTTAACACTGACTCCTGCTGTGGCCTGGAGCAAATCACTTCTGTTAAAACACTTCTTTCTGTCTGTAAAAGATGATAACGCTCCCTTATCAGCTTCACAGAATCTCTCTCAAATGCTTTGAAGTATTTTTTTTTTTTTTTAAGTCTACAAATCTATTATAATGAGGCTTAAACTGACTATTTCTAAAACAATTTGCCTTGAAAAGAACAAGGACTGGAACAGAAGTGAAATGAAGAGTATGCATGCCACTAAGCTCCCCTAAATTGTATTTCAGAAGTGCAAACTGCAAAGATAAAGGCATATGACTAAATTGTCCTTTACATTCAAACTAAACGAAGCAAAATGGCAACAAGTGAATGCAGCATGCAGTGGTCCCAAGAGAACACAGAAATGTCAATTAGAAATGGAAACCACCCGTCTCCTTCCATGGGGAAGAAAGGGTAGTATTTGGTAAACCTGCAGAGATCCAAACCTCCCTGCTGCCACCACTGCTCACACACCCTAGTCACCTGTACTTTTGCTTCACATATCAAAGAAACAGCATCACATAAAATACAGTAGAAGAACAGCAAGTTGTACATAATCTATTTGTTTCGCCTGATCAATGCACTCAACTCATAGCATTTAAGAATTGCTTCTGACAACAAACACAAAGGGAAACTTGGTCTAGCCCATATAAAGACAACTGCTGCTATATATACACATATATATTTCCATCTTCATGGGAATTTTGCCTAAAGATGTGCTGGGATCATAAACCATACCCTATTCTTTGTATAATTACTTAAGCTTTTGCTCTTGACTTGGCAAAACATGAAGCTTTTCATTTTAGTATATCTATAATTAACTCCAACATGCGCTGAGTAAACATAACCTCATTTTTAATTAAATCTTTGCAAGATGCTACAACTTGCCATTTCTAAGGAGAAGTATTTGTCAAGCAGTGTGCAGTACAAGTCTAATCCCTGTCAAACACAAAACAGTAGCCCATCTGAGCATAACCCACCTTCTTTTCAGTCATCTGTTGTTCAAACATGCATTCACTAACTACAAGACCAAGAAGTAAGATGAAGAATCATCACATCAAAACTTTGAGGCTACCATAAAATCAAGTCTATATGATAACAACTGCGACAGCTTTAGCTTTGGGACTCCCTCCTGAAGAATCATTTCTCCAGCACAGCCCATAGACTTCTTGTTTTCTTTTTTTTGCAAGTGATATAGTAATTCTTAGAGAAAAAGACAAATTTAATTTCTCAAGTATGAAAAGAGTTGAAGTATCATATGAGCATCAAGAGAAAAGGATCTTTCAGAAAGTTTTTAAGCAGTCATTTTTAAGTGAGAAGATTCAGAAAATTTACTTCAGACAACACATTCAAACAGATCTAACTAAAATTCTAAATTAAAATGATGCATCAACTCCCTAAGTAAAGAGGAATTTCTTAAGATAGAGTTACTATAATAATACAATCCATCTTTCGTTTATTCTACAACTAAGATTTTTCAGAAAATATTCCCAGTAGTATTTCCAAATGGTCCTCAAGAATTTGAAGGATTTAAGTGGCACAGTTAAATAGTAGAAAGTGTGACATTCAACAACTACATTTTCCAGTGTCAACTAAAGGAACCAATACATTGTTAAGGAGAAAAGATACAAGATCTGTCATTTGCAAAACAAAACAAGTGCTGTACACTTCAGTGAAAAAGGCACTCAGGAGATCTCTTACAAATACTAAAATTCTCACCATGTTCATTTCTTTAGACTTGGTAGCAGCTCTTGTCTCAAAGAGGGTCTTTCAGTTCATATTTTTTTATTACCACTATCTAGATACTCATGACTCTACATTAGACAGAAGCGGGTCCATTTATTAACCTTACCAGAGAATACAGAAAACACAACTTCAACTGAATTTCACAAAGCATTTTCTTCTAGCCATTTCATGTTCCATTTCAATTTCAACATGCTTATTCTGGACAACTTATTCACCAAGTTTAGCTTAGTCACCTTTCAAAGTTGTCAAGATGCATGAGGGAAGTCACATTGTTTAATTGCATCCAACCACCAAAACAATGTGCTCAGAGGCCAAAGTGCATGAACCTATCAACAGGTGACACTGACTTCACAGTGTTTGCTAAGCACAAAGGTAGGATTAGTATTTACACTACAAGAATGCTACCGCACGCAAAGCGTTTTCTCATCTCCAAGAAACACAACATCCACGCTTCAACTACTGCCCTTCTTGCCCTCATCAGTCCTATGTGGTCTGATTTCTTTAGGAAACCTAAGGCTTTCATACTGCCAGCACATTTTTTCATCATTCTCCCCCACACCTTCTCAAGACAACTTCTTAAACCTAGTTAGGCACATATGACTAAACCTGGAACAGAAGAGAGGTCTTCCAGTTACTCAACTCTCACAAGCTTTATGTGAACAAGTATGTAAACATGAGAACCTTACTGCCTGTCACACTGAAGGTAAACAGCAGCATGTGCTCAATCTTCATTAGAGTCTGAAAAACATCTACAATCACATTGAAAACAAACATCTTCATAAGGCTGCACTTCACATACTGATTCAAATGTTTAAAAATAAAAGCTATGCTGAATTTCTGTAAAGCAATACTAAAATACTAATGAGTGTTAATAGCACAACTGTGGAACAAACAAATCAAAAACAGATAATTAAACAACACATGCTATTAATTTTTCTTTCAATTCTTAATCACAACTAAAGAAGACAGAATCATTCTTAAAAATATAAAGTCCAACAGAAAAGCATAATTAAGTATACAAATATGAGAAACTATTTGCCATCCAAATATTTGCAGTTATGAGAAAAAGATTTATTAGTATCCTCAATAAGTTGCTACAAAAACTGAGAATGCTTAGAGCACCAGACACCGGTAAGGGAAAGAGAAGAGGAATGACAGGCCAACAACTCTAAAGCAAGCTTTTTATGTAATGACATCATTACGCTGTAGGTTGGTTACACAAGGTGAATAGTCATCAACCTTTCTTAACTGGATCCCTGCTGTGATAAACAGTTCACTGCCATTTGTGTGGTATCTGTGTAGGACGAAGCCTGAGGGAATATGATAATCACCAGTTTTGAAAAGTTGCTTCTGCAAATGACCACCACCTTTACCTGAGAATTGTTTCTTTAAGGCAGCTTTCTACACTCGGCACAAGTTGCAGTTGTAGAAGCTAAAACCTATCTGAAATGGTAATTTATTTTACAAAGTAAGAGAAATTAAGGTTTGCCTTTCCCTAACAACATGTTGCAATACATTATCTGCTCTAAAGAAAGCATTTAACAACAACCCAGTAAAATAACGTACTGCAGTGAAATCATACCTCATCCTAGCTTTGTTTTATTAACTTTGCTTGTTTTCCTGAGAGAATGCTATTTAACATTCTTGTAAGAAAATTCACGCTACCAATGGAGTTGAGAATAAAACAACTTATTAAAACCTACTACTTTGCTCTATGTTGTCAATTGTTCAATAGTAATGGTATTTTCAAATTTAAGTAGAAGTGATCTTTAAAATCTTCACCGTTTGACAACATAAACCTTAGAAAATGTGCTTGAAAGCACTCTTCAGGAAATGTTACGTTTAGGAACACTCAATGCAGTAGATTAGCTGGGCAAATTCTCCAGTGTAAGTGAAAGATAAATCTTGTTTGGACTGGTGACACTCCTGCTGTGTGACAGCCAGCCATGATGACACTGACACCATCTGAACAGATAGGATTAGAAACGATAGCAGTAATGACATACACTGATGGTACCCTATCGCGGAAACAAAGAACAGACGTCAATGGGTTCTCCAATATAAAATTAGCAACAGTAGTATTATTTCTAAACATGCCAAATTTTCATACACTCGAAATGAAAAGCACTTTCTGATGATGCTCAGTACAAAATTTCGTAAACTTCAGAACAAATTAAATGAAGCTTTTCCATGCTGCTGATACCACCTCCAAATGTGGTAGACTCGAAATCAGCTCTTCAGTAATGTAAATTATTCTTTTGAAAGTAGTCTTTTCTTGGAACCTTTTTAAGTTAATGTGTGAAGTTTTGCAGCAAATGTGTCACTTTTTCTTTGAACAAGTCTTTCTTCCATGGTACAGCACCATAAGGTAAATTATCTTTGAGGAACATAAAGCACATTCAAGACACTCCTTTCTCTTGAATGTAGGACATCTTAAAATTGATGGAAATTTTACTGGCCTTAGGTCATAATGTTTAACAGGTTTATCTAATTTCATTCCAGAGCATTTACAAAGTCAATTTATTTTTCCTTTCTAATCATAATCATCCTTTGACTGGTTCTACAAAGCTTATTATGCCTAGAAAAGTACGAGGAGAGGACTACCTAGATTTCTGCAAGCAAGACTTCAAAGAAGAACTGCAGTATATATCTTGCAAATAAGCCACATGAACTTAAAAACACATGAAAGTCACACTGAAAATTTAGTTCAAATTAGAGCCAAAAGCCAATCCTGTTAGATTAAGTTACACCAGGTTTTTTTGAAAATGTTGACCTTATATTTTATCATCTCTGGAGATCAGAAAATGCAAATATCCCAGAGCAAGATGAAAAAATAAAACAGTGAAAAAAATTCAAAAGTTATTGTCATCTGATCTGGACAGATACATTGGAGATAGAAGAGAAATCAGTTACTTCTGCTTATCAAAGTACTTAGCAAAAAAATCATTCAAAATTTGCCTATGGCCAACTTCTTCTGACTCTGTGTCACATTTACTTGGAATAAATTTTGCTTTTTTGTTATAAGCCAGCAAGACCAACATTTGTTATCTACTGCCATAGTGAGGTAGAACTGCCATAGGCAAAGCTACTGGACATGTGCCTTTTCTGACCAAGTATGAGGCTGTTTGGCTAAAAGATAGGAGGAGGACTGGAATACTTTACACTCAGTTAAATCCAAAGAAACATTTTCTCATAATGACATTTGTCATTAGCATTTTGTGTCTCCTTGAGTAACTCCAATAGTTTCTTGTTACAATGGCAACAGCTGTTACATAAGCACTTTTATTTTCCTCTTCAGAAACATTTTTCATTATTTTCCTCTACGTCACATCAATACCGCACAGCTTATTATTTATTAAGTGTATTTGGTACAATACAGTGCAATGGTAATCCCTACCTCATCTCTACATTCAAGTTCTACCATGTTTTGTTTTTAAAATCTGAGTAAATGTAGAACAGATCATTGTGCAAATGAAGCTCAAATGGATTTCACCATTGTTTTAATACTTTGTACTCACCTGCAGGTAAATATTTCAGCTGGTTGTTAGCCAAACGAAGATGACGTAAAGATCTCAGGCGACCGATCTCTGGACACACAATTTCAAGGGCATTATCACTTAGGTCCAGAAACTGCAGTTTAACGAGGGAGCCAATGGCTTGTGAGAGAACAGATTAAAACATGAATGTGACCCAACAGTAATGTTAAAATCTTAATAGGACTATGAGGGGATAAAAAGTCACAGTACCTTACCCCTAAGTATCAGCAGATTTTGATGCATTAAAGTCGGTCTGACAACTGAATGACGTAGCGGATGAAAATGCTCATCTAAAGAACTATTGCTGGCCATGAGATTGTGTGGGAAAACAAAAGCGATGTACACAATATTTCCATTTCTTGATTTTCCTCACGTGATTCTGCTCTGAACTATTTTTTTTTTCTCCATTCCTTCACATCTATCCAATATACATTCTAACAGAGTTTAAAGTACTTTCCTGAAGTCAGACATAGAACTCTACATTTTATGCACGGAAGGAAAACTAATACAAGTTCTTGATACTTTAGGTTTCAGAAATCTCATGATATAAAAAAGCAGAGTATTCTGTGTGGTAACCAGCTCAGAGCAGAAGACACTCCGGATTTTTGTTTCTGTAAATGAGTGCCATTTAGCCATTTCAGATTCTTCAATTGCAACAGAAGCAAACAGCATTCAGATGCGTTTGAGAGTTTATTAGAAGAATTTAACGTAACATAAACAAGGATACTATCAACTAAGAGCTATACTGATATGTTTTGTATGAAAGTCTTTAATGTTTTATGGGAAAATAAAGGAAAAGATAGGCCTCTTCAAAGAAGAAAAATGAATATTTTATGATTCCTGCCACTTATTGTGAGCTGGTAGATTACTTACCTTCAGGTACAACAACTATGTTATTTGAATGAAGGTACCTGGGGGAAGGAGAAAAAAAGCAGAGGACACCACCTGTTACCCTCAAGGACTTCTGCTACACAATCAGTTTGCAAAATATCCAATTTCAGATTGAAAGAGCACCCTCAAAGCCATTCCTGTTTATGACCATAAAAGCTGTGGACAGCGCATAAACTGGCAATGGACAGGTACTTAAGTTTCACTTAAGACAAATAAATGACAAACAAAAATAAAACAGAATGACATACAATTATTTAAAATGGAACATTCACAGTTATAATAATGGGCTTCAGTTCTGAGAGTCACAAGAAGAAAACAAGAAGGAAAAAGAATGAAGCAGACAGAATAAGTAAAGCCAACCATACTTGCTTATCAGGTTATCCCACACAGAATGCAAAACAAGAAAAAAAACAAACTGACACAAGCTATACCAGTTAGAAACATTTCTCTCTATACTTAAAAAAAATAAATCTTGCACCTTACCTGAAGAAAAAAGATGTAGTCACCTTAATTGAGTTTTTCAGATCTAGAGTATGTTTTTTCCAAAGAAAAATCCAGTATTGCCTATTGTCAATTAGTTACTGATGGAGACCAGCTCTCTCACTAAAAATATTCAGCACCCCCTGCTGGAACTCTTCCAGCACTACTAGTCATTTCAGAACCCTTCTAACACAGATTTCTCATATTTTAATTTTGATGCCTAAAAATCAGTATTGTTCCAAATGAACAAATGGCTCCTGTATAAGATAACAAATAAATTTTTCAAATATTGATATATATTCGTGAAGGAATACTGAGTATTCAGTGCTGAATTGCTTACGGTAGGCATTAACAAAAATGTTATGCACAAGTTGGTTTTTCCATTCTACTCAATGACCATTTCCAGAAGTAGAACCTTTGTCTTTTTCAAGGAGATAGAAGCAGAGAACACTGCAACTGCACACAGCATTTTTTTCTTTTAAAAACTACAGGAAGTTTCCAAAAAACATAGGAAATGAAAGGATAGCTGATGTTTTTGTAAAAACCTTCATTTATAGCCTCGGCATGAGAATTCTCCTACTCATTTCAGCTGTAGCTCCTAGAAATACTCCTGACTATTTCACTCAGGTAAATTTAAAAAGCTACACAATGAGGATTTACAATAGGTCTCCTAGCATGACAAACATAATATACATAGAAGTAGTCAATAGTAAAGTTCGTAAAAATATACAGTGAAATTGCTACTGATTTTCATTTTTCTTTAAGTTAAATTTGTCTATCATAAACTAATTATTTTTTTAAATAAAATATTGCAGTCTCTTTTCTGACAATGAACAGCTCTTACTGTCTGATGAGCAATCAGACAGTTACACAAATCACAGGCTCACTGCAATTCTCAGCAAACCACTAGGATGTAGAGAATAATGGTGGTACAACTAGTCTTGCTGAACCTCAAATAATTAGGTATCACTCTTACGATTTGGTGCTTCTAAGATATTATTTTAAGTTATAATTTACACAGGTCTTTCCTAAAGGCATCATGAGATAGCACGGAGATCTCCTGATGCCCCACGGCAAATAATTAAACGCTTAAGGATATGAAGAAGAAAACTATTTATTTTACTGCTCAAGAGCATAAACAAACTCTTAAGACTGCAGCATGATGAGACAAGAGTGTTATTTAAGCAAGTTGGAGACTGCAATGACATACAAAATAGTTCAATTATACTGTGGTCATATGTACCAGAAAGGTGTGGTCTCAAGGACCAAATTAAGATGACAAGATCAGACAGCTGAATGCATCAGACTATTCATACACACCTCCTCCTGTTTGGAGCTTTTCATTAAACAGAAGCAGTGGTCCATCAATTACCCAACTAAAAGTTAGACAAATGAGTTATAGCGGGATGTGGGGATGTCCCTTTTATCCTCCATTCTCCAATTCTATTAAGCAAGGACAACACAGCCTTAACAAAAACAACAAAATAGGGAGGGAAACTGCTGGCTCCGGCTTCACAACATCAATTGGCAAAGCAAAACAGTTCATGTTTTGTCTTTGGACAAAACTGGATTACCTATTCTGTCTCCAGTTGTTACTACTCCTATTTGCCCTTTCCTGCTGCTATTTGTCTTGATTCTGAAAAAAAAAAAAAAAGCCACCTTCTACAATCAATGAGACTGAAGTCACGGTGACTCATGTAGCTGGAGTGGAAATGTGCAACTAGGATGGGCTGGAGACAGTAACCTGTTACAACCATACGAACATCGCATTTGGAGGTTCAAGTACTTTACGTTAGAGTTACAACAGCTTACAGAGGAGTTGGGGGTAGGTGTTTTTTCCCCTTAGCAGTGTAGACATTTGTATAACAGTTCCTGGTACTCAACAAACAAGAAATCTAAAAAAATAACACTGAATACATCTGATATACCATCATTTAAAAACAAGTAGTAAAAGCACCTTTTTTGCCCTCCAAGAAAACCCTCCCTTTTTAAAAGACAGGTTATATATATCAATACATTATAAAACTATTTTAAGATGAGATGGACCAGCACAATAAGAATATATTAGAATTCCTACACAAACTCACAATTCCACGAGGTTTGGAAGCTTCTGTGCAAGGTTTTCTGGCTGAAAAAGAGTTAGAGATTTTTAGGTTTCAAAACAAAAAAACAGACACACATATTGTGTACCCAACTCATTTTAATAACCACACTAAAACATGTTAGCAGCTAGTCACAGAAAAACTGCAACAAAAAGTTTGCATACAATACCCTATTTCCACATCCCCACATATCCTCCATCAGTGCAACTGGGGACATTTCAAGGGTGAGCAATTCATTTTTGAAACTGAACTACAGCCTAGAAGTGACATTAACATATCCTCAAGCAAATGGTAGGTGGACTTCTGGGGCTGAAAGGATGGAAGTGTAAAACCTTGCTTTTGAAAATATATTAAAATGAATTAGTTGAGGCTGAGAAACTGCTAAGAAGCTGTAACCACTACAGACTTGAAGGGGAACAAGATTTACGCAAGATATCTGAAGTTTTATTTTGTAATACTGGTAAATCAAGAAAAGATCTAAAAATTTTGTGTACGTTAATCAATAACCACAAAGCCAGGCACACAGAATCCAAACTAGATTTCCGTATTTGCATGTTAACATGCCCATCATTTTCTAACTACTGATCCTTAGCTACAGTTCTGTTCCCGGATGGCATTTATAACCAAGAACGTATTTCACAAAATGGGCTTGCTAAGTTGGAAATGTTGGTAATCATACTTAATGTTGTTCAAGGTTAAGACAGTTTCATCGCTTAAGAAATCTACCCCAAACACAGATTTTTTTTTACATTATCCATATACACAAATCTAATTTTAAAAGCAGACTGATCACACTGTTAATTTCCTGTAAAAGAGACCTAGCAATTTTCACTGTCATGTAAATGTAAGTTGCAGTATTACCTAAAATACTTTGCGTGATTTTATAAATTTATTATCAAGAAATACGTGAACCTGAAAAAGTTATAATATGCTTATGCAACAAGCATGTCATATGCTAGATTTGAGCACACACACAAAAAATATTTGTTTTTAACTAAGGAGAAGCAAATATGGTTGTGTGATAAATCAATCAGTTGTCCTGAAGACTCAAGGAACAGGCTATAACCGATCAGCTGTTGCCACCTACTGGACGGTTTGCTGCAGAACATTTATCTTCTCAGCACAGAAGATTATTTGGTCACAGAGTATAAACTTAATATGGGAAAATACACAAAGGCGGCAAAGTGCTCAGATCCAAATTAAGTACACTGACATTCAACTTAAACATTAAGGAGGAATATGAAAGAATGGCTCTTCCGTCCTAAACCATTTATTCTAGTAAGGACACTAATCTGAAATACAAACATTTTCACATTGTACATCAAGTTTATAACTCTGTTTTACCTTAAAATATGGAAGGAGTTGAAAGAGAG
Source organism: Numida meleagris (assembly GCF_002078875.1). Taxonomy (NCBI): domain Eukaryota; kingdom Metazoa; phylum Chordata; class Aves; order Galliformes; family Numididae; genus Numida; species Numida meleagris. Next base: position 16,602,159 of record NC_034417.1, on the reverse strand, counting down.
AAACAACTCCACAGTTGATAATTTCACAGTTTAGAATATCTATCACAAATTCTGCTTATCTTCTTGAGTACCACAAAAACAACTGGTCTGAGTCAAATCCTTTCAATACAACATCCCACGGCAATATTAAGATTAGAAAGGACTATTCATGGTCCATCCATTGAGGAGTAAAAGAGATACAGACTGCGGTCTTTGTTGTAGGCACAACAACTAACAACAACGACGGATGAATAATCACTTCTGCCACCAGTTTAGGGAAGCTTGCCTCATCCTCAAAGGGCATTTTTCAAAAAGTGAACCTGCTGATCTACATCAACGGGACAGCATTGCACATTCTGAGTTCATACACTGAGAACAACTGCCTTTTGATACGGCTAGATCATGCTTCTGACAGCGTCATAAAAGCAAACTCTTATTTTCTTTTTATTGGTGGGGAAACAGAATCACTAAAATGCTAACGTTATCAGTCAAATACTAAATTGGAAGGTACAAGACTTGAAGATGGGATATAGGTGTGCTATATAGCTTCCTGACCCATTCACTATGCAACTCTTCTATCATTTTCATCTTGGCACTGAAGACAAAAATGAATTTTTTCTTGAGAAAGGTATAGGTAAGTTCTGGCAGCATAACTACTCCAGATGTTTTCCTAGGAGCTGGTCAATGTTTTTCAACTCAGATACAATCAGCTGTTAAGGCAGAAGGAAGTACCACCTTAAAGAAATATGGTGCAAATTATTTACTACCATCAAAACTAAATCTATCAATAAATACTTTAAATTGCATATACTATAATGCTCATCAGCTTGCATAGGATTCAAGGAGCACAAGGCTGACAGAGACATTAAAGTGACACTTCTGAAACAGGATCACCTTTAAAACAAAGTGGTATGTTTTTTCTTTCAAAATTATCCAATGAAAGGACAGCTCTTCTCATGAGACTTTTGTTTCCCTTTGTAACTTCCTACTAAGTTACTAAAATTGAGTATTACTCCTCTTACAAGTAGTAGACATAAAACAGTAAGTTTATGAAAGCATTGTTTCATGAGAATATGGATGACCCCTGTTCTCACCCTTCCTCCAATTCCATTTTTAACTCCGTCTTCTCTTTTCACAAGAGAAACTAACCCAAATCACTAAGCCTTCTCACACAGAGTACTTTCTTAGAAAAACCCTTGATGCTGCTTTCTATTCTCTTTTCAATTTACCTAGGTTTTCCTTAAGTATATAGCCCTAAACTGCAATCCTTGTTCAGCTTACACTTTAACAGTATCCAAGAATGAATTGCTTATGCTTTTAATGGAAATTGTGAAGCTTATTATCCACAAAAAACAAACAAACAAAAAAAAAAACATTTGCCTTCTTTTGGAACATGCTGCTGACTTTACCTATTTTGGTCCACTACAACATCCAACCTGTATTCTGCTGAATAGATGCTCCGTTAGACCCAATTTTGTTTGCCCAAGCCATAGCTATAGTGCTATGCACTTGAATGAGATTCCACCAAGTCATATTAAGAGAGAGTTATCCTGGTCACTTAAAATACTAATTCTCTATTTCATGCTGTTTGAAAGTAAATTTGCCTGAGCAAGGTCTACATTTTAAGTGTTGTTTCAGTTCCATTATCTCACAAGTCAATTACAATTATAATTACCTTAAGAAAAACAAATCCAAGATGTAAAATAGACATACAGAAAAGTGGTATGCAAAACTCTCCGTATTAGTTCCATCTGCATGGAGTAGTGCAAATTTCATGAGCCTTACACCACTAAGTAATCATTGACTTTCAGGTTAATTTTAAAGCAGTTTTACTTTTTAACCATGAATGCTATACTCCCATTAAATTGTTAAGCAAAAAGACTTGCCCAGAAAGTACCAAAATAACTTTCTACAGTGCGTGCAAACTTAATAGACTTTAAAGATGAAGGGAAAGGTATAAAACCTTTAGAATCCTTTCAGCTCTTGCCCTGTGAAACCAAGCCTTTATTAAGGAATTCTAATGCATTATTGTCAAAGCTTTAAGAACTACTACTAAAGGCAAGAGATGTCAAAAACAACCACCACCACCCCTCAACCCTTGAGTTAATGGTTTATTCTTCCTATTATTGGCAGTTTACAGAAAACAGGTTTCCACTGGCACCTTAACAGAAAGCTCAGAATTAGATTTTGGCATTGCCTTTACAGTAAGGTACACACAAAGGTCAACGCTGTTGAACCTAATGAAGCTAGACTAGACAGCACAGTATCACCTAACAGTAGAAAGACCCGACCACTGACATTTTGAGCAAGATTTACAAGTTAAAAAAAAAAAAAAATCATGTAACAGAGACAAAAAACAACCAGGAAATCTTCAGAGCTCCAAAGGAATATATATAAAAATGGCATATGCTTTCATTTATTATACGCTACATTACCCATCCAAGTAGAACATAATACAACCACGTACTTGTATTCCACAAGGGATCAAGTCATTCAAGATCAAATTTGCTTAAAGATTTTTTTTAATTATCTTTTCTGTTTTAAAATCAGACAGTAAACATCACAATAAAGAAGTTGTCGTACCAATGTGGTCAGAGAATTTCTTTTCATATAAAGTCTCTCCAAGTACTGCAGCCCCTCATCTTTCAGTAACTCCAAAGGAAAATGATGGAGATTTCTGTAATTTAAGAACAAATTCTTGTGCTTTTCCAGCTTTGCCTCAGAGATTGTTTTACATAGTTCTGATGCCATGACTAATTCTGTTCCAAGCACCACATCTAGTGCACTGCATCTTCTAAAAACAGGCCCATTTCTAGGAGACAAGAAGAGAAAAAAAAGACAGTATTAAGGTTTATGCCATGCAATCTTTTGCTGAAAGAGTCTGACTATTAGATAATCTATAACTATCAAAACATATTTGTTCCACTCGATACATAAAGTACTCAGAACATTCACACCATCAGTTATGCTAGAAGCAAGTTTTTGACTGTTTTCTGCAGAGTGTTCAAGTGAATCCAGTTCAACATCATCAAGATCTTAAGGCATACAAAATGCCTTAATGCTTTTTTTCCCCAATCATTCTCCATTGACCTTTCAGACAGTACTGTCAAAGCTGGCATCAGCGAAAAAAAAAAAATCTCTCCTACCCACTGCTGATGTTCTGCATCTACTCTGTGATGTGCGCTCTGTAAGAATGCACAGATCTTCAGCAAAATGCAAAGTTTATCAGAGGACTTAGGATTGGATGATTTAAAAACACCTTCTTGTAGATTTAAAGCCAACATAACAAAAGGCTATGTAAGATTATTAAGTTTTCCAGCATAAAATTATGAGGAAATGTTATGTATGAGGTATTGGGGTGGATAGCAAGTAGGACCATCTTAAAATAGGATAATTAATGCAAGAGAAACTTGAAATTTTGCAGCACAAGCTACAGCTATGACAGCTGTCCTAACCAAGAATATAAACAGAAATGAAGTATCCAGCTTTATGATGATTTCAAAGCCAGAAAACTAAAGCATGACAATTAATTTTTAATTTACCTGTATGCAAAACCAGGCTTTATTTAGCTTCTTTCGCAGGTACAATCAAAACTCCAGCCACCATTACATTCCATACACTTGGATAACAACAACAATGCTGCCTCTTTTAAGCTGCCTCAGAACTCAGGAGAACATAATATATTCAGAATATTTATACAAGTAGTTAAACGTTTGCTATAGACTTGCATGTATAAGCTCATCTCCATTAGAAAAAAGGAAAAGGAATCGCAACTGCTTTCCACTAATAACATTTGATCTGTTAGTTAATTTCTTTACTGACAGAAGGATTTCTCTTCTTAGCTGGTATTAGAAGTGAAAGCACTGAGCTATCAGTAAGAATGCCATCTGAGGCAGCCCTTGTGAGTGACACTCAGCTGAGGATGGTGAACTGGTCCATACACGTAGAACAAACCACTATATTAGTTGCAGTAATTCTACTGATTTGCAAATAAGCAGCTCCTACAAATGACCTATGTCCTTCTGGAAGAACGCAGCATTTATTTTCTTAGAGTGCCATACGTACTACTAATCACAACCTGGATATAGCATCCTGTATATCCCTTCTAGTCTTAACTTATTCCCGATTCAAGAAATGCTAAGATCAATTCTGTAAGCAAACAATTATCGTGAAGAGAAACCTAGATAGGATTGGAGAGTACTAGTGTAACTGTAATTAAAGAGTTTTCATAGGAGAAGAAACATCACTGTAAGAAACAGGCACCTCCATCAGCTGCCTTTAGGAGACAGAGTACAGACGCTGCAGGTCTGTGGCCCTAGCTACACTAAAGCTCCCTTAGCTCAGCAGATAAAGGAAGTTAAGACACTACGAATTCCACATCAATGATCAGCATTAAAATAACTCAAGGAAAAGCATTAATATCTATAATATGCATATTCTATAAATATTTGAGCACTAACTGCTGCTACACAAGGAATGGGAAAGGAAAGCTCATCTTTCCCTGATGACAAGTGAAGCAATTCCAGATAGGCAGAGTGTTTTTCTTCCCCCTTTGAAAGCATGGCTCTCAGCTCCAAGTCCTTTAAATGAAAGACCTATGAGACCAGAAAACAGATACATCAGTATCTGATAGCTTTCTGACTTTCCCAAAGTCAACGTTTTGAAGTTCTGCACTTGCAGACTGCTCTTCACAGCGGTGCTCCGTGAACCAACCAGATCACGGCACACAGGGATACACAGACCTCACCGTGCAGCCCACACACAAAGTTCAGTCATAACCTCTGTTCTTACTTCACAGCAAACCCTCCTACTCATCCCCCCAGCAGCCAAACTCCCTGCTTCTCAGCAGAGGACAGGGCACTGCCAACAAGAACGGGCAGCCCGCAGCCGCTGAGGAAAGGAGGGGCACGGTGAGGAGCCGCTGACAGGGCTCCTGCGAGGGCTGAGTCCCTGCTGCCTCACACAACATGAAGAAGATAAAAACGTGCCTCACTTATGAGGTGAGACGGCTCCGAGGGCCCCGGGGAAGCGGCCCGCCGCCGGAGCGCGTGAGGGGATCGCCGCGAAGGCCTGTGGGGCGGCCCGGTGAGGGGCAGTGAGAAAGTGGCCTCAGACCAAGAAAGCCCCGCATCCCCACCGCGGGAAAACACCATGCGCTCCGGCAGACGGGCAGCAGAGGCACCCCCCTTCCGCACCCCGACGCGCTCCGTCCCACAACAAGAGCACTTACCGGACCGCCCCAGCACCGGGCTCCGCGCGGCACCACCTCCGGCTCGCAACACCGTGGGCGGAGCGGGCACATCTCGCGAGACGCCACCCAGCCTATCCACCTAGACACAATACCGCCCTCGCGAACCCGCCTACCAACCAATCGAAAAGCTCTTAGCTGCCAAGCGCCCAATCACGAGCTGTGCCCTCTCACGGCCCTATGCTCCTTCAGGAGCCAATCAGGAGCCGTCTCACCTCAGAGCTTTGCCCGCCTCCTGCCGAGGAGCCCGTGGGGGGCGGGCTGGGGAAGGTTCGTTGTTCTATTGCGATGAGCTTGTTGTATTGGGTATTTACGCAGCTCCCTCTGCGTGCCCATGAGTTAGGGGATGTCCTTCAGTTAATCATTCCCAGTATGCTAAGGACTAACTCTTAGGCTGCTGGCTGGATGAGCCCAGTTTTGCTGCTGGTTGCCTGTCGGAGCTGTTGCACACAGCACAGTTATCGCTGCTTAACAGCTTTGGAAGGAGAAAATCACTTGCAGGTAAAAGTTGTGGTAACCAAACAACATTTTCCCCACTGAATTTTGTTGCAGCGAATGCTCCTTTTCCTGTGTTGACTGGAGCTCTTTATCCCAGGTATTTATACAAAATGGGGGAAGATCTCCTTGAGAATAGCCCAGTGGAGAAGGACTTGGAGGTCCTGGTGGACGAGAAGCTGGACATGAGTGTATGCTTGCAGCCTGGAAGGCCGGCTATGTTCTGGGCTGCATTAAAAGAGGAGTGGCCAGCAGGGAGAGCAGGGCGATTGTCCCGCTCTACTCAGCCCTTGTGAGGCCCCATCTGGAGTACTGCGTCCAGGGCTTGGGCCCCCGGTACAAGAAAGACACGGAACTCTTGGAACGAGTTCAGAGGAGGGCCACTAAGATGATCAGAGGGCTGGAGCACCTCCCCTGTCAAGAAACGTTGACTCCCACATTCTAAGTGTCTGAGAAGTTAAAAGTTGAGCATCATTCAGACCAAAGGAGAAGCTTAATGTCAGCACACTTCTCTGCACATTCCTCTGAGGAAATTCAGTGAGGGGTCAGCACAAACCTGATGTTCTTATCCAGGATATTAAGTCAATGATCAGAACAGAAACTTGTTTCTTCTTTCTTTCAGCAAAATGCAAGTGAGAAAAATGGCTCTTCTTTTGGAGACCTGCTCTCACCAGAGCCAGGATACTTCATGTGTTTCTTTACACATGTGTTGTAGTGTTAGGATGGTTGTTTGTTTGAAGTTTTGTTTTGTTTTGTTGGGGTTTTTTTGAGTCAGTAATAGGGAGGAGATAAGATTACCACGGTCTGATTTTTTTGACACGAAGTTTTTTGTCTGATTCTTTTTTTCTACTCACACAAAGAACTGCAGAGATCAGAGCAGTGCTAAAATGTTTCTGGTTCTGCTCTGTCACAAAAGCTAATTCCGCTCTCATAGTGTGTTTTCAGTGATTATAAAACAGTTTCCACAGGGATTCAATGTAAACAGCAGAATGAGTTTAGGATCACTGAAACTATTGAAGATGTTGATAATATTTATAAAGGATTGTGTTTTTCAATATTCCAGCAGGGACTTTTAAAGCAGAAGATTTGAAAGAGTATTTTTTTAATATCTTTTAATATTTGCAGGAGGAAAATCAACATTTACATGGGTAGATATTGATAGAACAAGGGGGAATAGTTTTCAACCAAAAGAGGGAAGATTTAGATTAGATGTCAGGGGGAAATTTTTCACTGAGAAGGTGATGAGGTGCTGGCACAGAGTGCCCAGAGAGGCTGTGGATGCCTCATTGCTGAGGGTGTTCAAGGCCAGGTGGGATGGGGCCCTGGACAGCCTGAGCTGGAGCCTGGTTTATTGGTTGGCAACCCTGTCCGCGGCAGGGAGGCTGGAACTAGATGATCTTTGAGATCTCTTCCAACTCAAGCCATTCTATGATCTCTTTTCTTTTATGGGTGAGAGGTTTCCTACTAGCAGTACATTAAAATGCCTTCTACCATCTGACAATAAAGAGGAAAGTATATGATTCCCTCCAGACTGCTCAGTTGACAGAAGAGTCTTTGTGTAAAGAGATAAACTATTCTTTGCCAAGACAACAAACATCCTCACCCATCTCAACTATATTACATTTTCCTCCTAATTTGCTGTGAGCGTTCACATGTCACTATCTCTTTGTCCTTCCTCCTGAAGCAGTCACTTCAGGTTCTCTGTTGTTTTGCCTGCAATTGTTACACTCATTCATTCTTAATCTGATTCTTTTTTCCTGACTGATGTGATCACGGTTTCCCAAGGTTGTGTCATCATATTCTGTGCAGTGGTTATTAAAAGCATTGCTGTCTCAGATCTGAAAGCTGATCTCTGAAGTTCTGATCCTGAGCAGCACAGGTGTAAAGTCTTGTCTGTGTAGTCACAAGGCTAAAAATGATGAACAGAACAGGGAGTGTTGGAATCTGATCTTCCGCTAAGGGGAATGCTTGCCTCATTGTTGCCAAGTCATTCCCATCCAACCAGTGAGACTAGTGGGAAACCCTTTGCTCAGTACATAGTTATTGTTTCTTAACCATGGTGTAATTCTTAATTTTGTGCTTATGAGAGCAGGTAACAAAGGGTCTTGAAATTCACGTCTTGCTCAGGATGACTGATCTCATTGGTGTCTATATAGAGAAAATACTAACGCTTGTGTTGAAATGCAACAACTTTGTAGATCTGTGTAAACAGTTTGCTGTTGCTAATGTCGTCAGTTGCTTTGCTGGAACACAGTAACTGGAGCAGATGGATACAGCACCACTGGTGATCCCCTTTGTGCCAAACCTATACAAGTGTATGTAACATGAATAAAAATGGATGATTCTTTGATATCAGATGTTTTACACAAGGTCAGTACTTGAGACAAACAACTTTGGGAAGATGCAGTTGGATATATCTTTATGCAGTAAAGTTTTATGCAACCATTTTCTTTTGTTTTACCATAGGACAGGTATTACGTGAAGGAATTATTTTTTTGAGTTTTTTGTAATAAGATTTCTAGCTATTTTGCAGAATTAGGAGGTCTAAAACGTCCTATTGAGTTCTGAGCATTTTGAGGTTCAGCCTTCCTAATGATGATTCCACCTAATGTTGTGACTTATATCGAGTTGTTTGCATTAAAAACATTGAAAGTTTGGGAAAAAAAATGAAAATTTTTGCTAAGCAATCTGACAAAGATCAGTTTTATCAGCAGGAAACTTTACTGTGACTGATTCATAACAAGAAGAGAATGGATTTCCAGTCATGATGTACAATTAGCAAACGTTTTACGCTTTGCCCATCACTAAACATCAGGCTCGTGCTGCTGCACCTGGTACAGGGAGGTTTTGTGGTTGGAAGAATCTTCTAGGCCAAGGAACCAACAAATCAATCCAGTGCTCAGCAGACATAGTTTCATTCTTCTTTAGCTTCTGCTTGAAGAAGAATTGGTGCGTAGTACAGTGTTAGCATATGACATTCACAAGTGTAAAAAGCAGAAGTGAACCAGTGGACTGTTCGGTACATTTGCAAGATCTCACAGCTAGATAACTTCTTTTCCACGGTCAAATGGAAGAAGAAGCTACTTAACACATATATATTCCTAGCTCCGGATATTTGAAATTGTCTAGTAAAATGGCAGGCACCCATCTGTGAAAACTAATGACTTCTGTTTTTCTTCTAACAGGAGTTTGAGAGCCTCCTGTCATCACCAGATACACACACTGAGCCACTGAGAAACTTACTTTCCTACTTTACTGGAGAGACAATACTTGCTATTGTCACTACTATTAATTTTTCAGTTTGCATTTTTTTTCTTCCAGTGTTTCACATCTGTTAATTCTACTTAATCTTGTTTTCACTTTACAATGTTTTACTTAGCACTTTTTCAATATACACAGCTCTCACACACACAATGGAAAAAAATTTCAGAATTTAGGATTTTTTCAGCATTGTTTTTGTTTTGCTTTGTTTCATGGGTTTGTTATTTCAGGGAGTGTTATATACGCATTCATAGATTTGTTAGTCATACCACGAAGAAATAAACTCACTAAAATGGTCTGGATTTAGTGACACAGGAGTAATCTGCTCTCCAGAAAGCCCTGCCTCTTTTTACAGATCTTTCCTAATTTCAAGTTAATTTTTGTGTAGTAACAAAATTGTTTTATTTGAGTGGAACAAAATTACTGTAACTCATTGTAGTGCAGCTAACTTCAATTCCCTAAACGTTTTGCTTGAACTCTGCCTTCTGCAGCAGTACCAAAATCTGGCAGGCAGAGGGAGCTCCTGCATGCCAAGTGCCAGCGTGTCAATATTTGCTGCGTAGGTATCATACGCCTTTATCTTAAGAATCTTTTTTGCTCGCTGTTCATTCGTTCTTGTATTTCTTAAAGTTTATCTGGTTCCTTTTTCACTTTGACTTGTCTCAGTGAGACGGTAATGCTAACGAAAAAAGCGTAAGTGCCTAAATTTGAAAGAAATCTGAAAGACATTTGCTTGTACTGCCTGCTACGGTTCAAATCAGCTTTTCTGAAAATTGAAGGTTAAAACTGCCTAATTCCAATTCGGGATACACTCATTATTTGGGGAAAAATTCCTGATAACCACATTGATTATGTTGTTGAATAGATTCCCTGAGAAGTAGTGGAAAGTACTCGTACTTTCAAACAACACTATCACAGAATTCATGAGCAGTAAATTTTGGCTCTGATAGTGCAGTCTCTGCTCATTTCTGAATTCCCACTGATATAATTAATCTCAACTGGAAAAAGAATAATGCTGCACCGACAGCCCCAGGAACCAAATTCCTCTTTTAATGCACAAAGCAGATAAAACAATAGGCATAATTAATGTTTCTGCCTCTGCTCCACCAGGAAATCTCAGTATGGGATCACCACAAAGGTAACAAATGAGCCAGCTCTCCACTGCGTGTTACACTGTTAGACCTTCTTTAATGACTACTGAAGGTGCAAGTAAATGATACAGCAATGTCTTATGTTACCTTTTGTTGACAAGAGAACCAAGACTTTCAGATCAATTTCAACTAAGCAAGCATTATTTTTCAGCTTGTTAACATCACTGTATATCACAAGTGTATTAATGAATAAAATTTTCTTTAAATTTTGGATTTCACTTTTTGAAACTTCTTAAACTTGACAGATTTGGTTCAATTAAATCCACTCACACTCAGAATATTGTCTACAGAGACTTGCTTAACGTTAAACCAGAAAAATAGCAACAAATTGAGGCAACATGTGGTTGTTCATTAGTTTCAGGCTGCAAATGGTATGAAATGTTCTTTGGTCTATTTTTATAGGACCTCAGTAACAATTTTATTTTATTTTTTTTACTGCTGCCCCCTGCTGTCATTGAGGCAGCATGGTGGTTATTTCTCCGTTCTGCTGGCCGAAGATGTGCTCTCCCCTCACTTTCATTGCACTTCCCTGAGTTCAGCCCACGCATTTGCTGAGTTTGAACTTGGTTTCTGGAGTATCTTAAATGATTCACCGGATCTAATCCTAGCAAACGCTGTTATTCATTCACCTGAAATAAGTGGCTTTAAGGTTATTCTGAAGCTGTCCTACTTCTAGTTGTCAGACTTACTCCAGTTCTTCAATCTGATGTAACTATTGCTACCTAACATCCTTTTCTTTCTCCTCTTACCATTTACTTTTTCTGAGGGAGAAGTCCCATGCTTTTCAGTGTGTCAGAACAAAGGTATACTTTGAAGAGAGACTCCGTATTTTCAGTAAAGTTCCATTGTTCCTGAGAATTTACTTAAATTCTGCTAAAATATTGAATTCTTATGTTCTAGTTGACAGTTCCAAGATTCAAAAGGAAGTGAGCTGCATTTGTTGGTTTGTTTTTTTATTGCATGTAATACGCATACTTGAAATAACATGTTTTCATATGTTTATGAGGTGTTTGTATTTCTTATGGAAAAGTTCCAAGTGAGGTGCCAAATACCTTGACTGCGTGAGAGTGGCCGTTTTTGTAATTTTATTCTGCCATTTGTATCAGAAGGGTGTTAACTCTGTGACCTGTTACATTATGATAGAAATGAGGCAGGTGGTGAGCTATTTTTCATTCCTAGTGAGTATAAATAGTGAAGGGGCGAAGTGTGGTGTATACACAGCTCTTTGATTTATGCAAGCATATTGTGGAACCTGTTATATCGGAGTCAGATATAGAAATCTGTTCCTTGGCCCAGTGGGAGACTTGCTTGCAGAGAACTTACAGGCCTTCTCCTTTCTGTGGAAGCTATCCCTTTGGTTAGAGCTGAGGTCTGACCAATCCTTTTGTTGAGCACACGAGGTGTAGCTAAATGCACGTCTGGGTGTTCCGCACGTTGGGGAGGTGCTCAATACACCGCATTCTTTTAAATGCAGAATTTTTAGTTTTCAAAAGTAAACCGGAAGAGTCAAAGAGGATGCATATTTGTTACTGTTCTGTTCTTTGCATCTTCTCAGAAATGTTTGATGTGAATCCCTGAGCACTTTGTTAGTGACAAGTCCAACAGTTAAAAAATGAGCTAAAGCAGGTAGCAGAAAGTCGAGATAATATGCAAGTGGGCTTGGGGAGGCACTAAGATAGTGGTTAATAACAGTTTTGCAGTGGTGTATAAAAAACATATATTCTGTTTGAGTCTTTGTCTCCTTCCTGGTTTTGTCACATTTGCAATGTAACTTTGATAAGGATCTTTCCAGACTATAAAACTGTGGCAGAATACTAGCTATTGCCTTCAGTTTTCCTTGCCATAAGAAGTGTTTTGGAGAGTATGGCATTGTATCTGGCCCTGCTTCTAGGGAACTATTCTGAACCATGTCCATAACAGCGTAAAGTGTTCTGTATGACCAAAAGAGCTAGTTTGTCTCCACTCAGAATCAGAAATGAAGATGCAGAGTAACTTCAACCAACTGTGACTACGCCTTCACACTGAAACTGTTCTTCATTTTTACCAGTGGCACAGGAAAAAGAGTCACGTGCCCTTAACTCTCATCCAGGAATTAATAGCCCATAATTCTGTGACACTGTAGTAATTAGATCTGTTAAACTCTTCCAGTGACCTAGTGCTTTTAGAATTGAAGTCATACTCAGTGAGTTCAAGTGTCTTAAATACACATTGGTATGCTTAGAACGGTTATCCTTTAGTGAGTGGTTGCACTTGTATAACAATAATCCACAAATACATAGAGCTACAAATTAGAGCCAGCCAAACCAATACAGTTTACAAAAGAAGCACAGCATATATTTGGTTTTTTATAAAATGGAAGCCAGCTGGACAACCACATACAAAGCACTCACAGAATTTGGCTGCTGGAGAATACATGCCTGTCAATGTACCAATGCTACAGTCCTTTTGTGAAACTGAAAATGAATTTTCATAGATGGGCTTTTGTTTCTGTTGCATTTTACTCTGCCTTGAATTGGTGGCTCCATAAACCAGTGTTTCCTCAGTGAAATGCTGAGGATCTCTAAGAACAATAGGAAAGAAAACTAATTAGAAATATGCTATGACCTCCCTGTTTGTTGCCTTACTGCAAAAATATAATAGTTCTAATTTAATCAAGGCTACAAACTATACTTCAACATCAAAAACAACTATTAGGTCATTGGAGAAAAAGAAGAAACTAAATAAGCATCTGAATTTATCAATACATTTATGAATATAAATATTTCAGAGCATATACTAGTTCTGTGTGTTTCTATTATCTTCACCAAACGCATGCTGAAAATCTCTAAAAGATTTTTAGTCCTTGTATTAATCAAATAACCTTTTTTTATATCCAGTACCACAAACATGCATTAAATAATCTTTTTGTACATGAACAGGACTATGCCCTAGACTATTTCAATCTAAAACTTGGCACAACACATAGAAATACTTCTGCTGATCTCTTCATGGAAAATGCAACAGAAGACTTACACTTCTTAGAATCTGTTTATGTGTTGGTCATTTTCATGTCATTCCTTAGACTGATCAGATACCTCTAAACTTATAACTTCAGTCATTACTTCAGCATTGTTGGGGGGAAAAAAGAGTAATTTATTTACATTTATTTAAATTTTGAACAACACTGTACGTCCCACATCAGCAGCGAAATTGTAGAGCAGAGCTTTTTTGTGTGTTTAATCCTGTTTAATATTCATCAAAAGTGGGCATTCTGTGTGTCTGTATCCTGTCCTTAGGATATCCCTATGATTAATGTCACTCACGAGCTTCCCTGATTTTACTGTGGAATTAAAAATGACTGACATTTAACAGCTTACAGGAAAATACAATCAAGGATGAAAGAGCCAGAAAAGTGAAGAAGAAAATAGTCTCAGAATGAATGTAATGGACATTGGAAATTATTAGATACAGTGAAGATAATGTTTTCCTCAGTGTTATGATTTTGACCTGAATAACTACTGCTGCCATTGTTCTTGTGAAAGATCCATCCCTTGGGGTGGTACAGTGACTAAGGTAGTAATTGTAGCTGTTTCACTTGCTGAAGATAGCAACTCAGAGAACATATTAATGGATTGCATATGCTAATGGGAGTGCAAAAAATATGTGTAGCTTACATGAACCCTGCTTTGATTTGGATTTTGATGTTGTTTTTTCCTATGTCTATTCTATCCATACTACTATAACTTTTTTTTTTTTTAATTTGAAATAATTTCCTTATTCTAAATTGAGATCACCAGCACAGTGAGAAGTAGTTCAGCTGGATTTGAAAGACAAGTGGATAAATGCAGCACTGTTTGGTCTCTACCTTAAGTTTTTGAAAATCAGTCTACATAGTTATAATGTACCCTTCAACAAGTATGGAAACACTGGAAATTGATAGGCTGCTGTGATATTATGAAGTGGAGAGGGACACTTCCATGAAAGATTTATGTAGTTTAGTATGCCAGCATTTAACAGCATACATCACATTTGTATGGGTTGATGACAGGATAAGTTTTATTTTCCTGAAGAGGGGGTCAGCTCTCAAAGATTTGGCCATCCCAGTTACAGAGAAAGCTGTGTCAGTGAAGCAAATATTTTTTTCTTCCACTTGCAGGTGTTCCCTTCCTGACCTCTATACCACACATATGTGATTTTTCAAAGCAATACAGGGTCGATGGCGAATCCTTTGTGTTTGAACAATCTCCAAACATTTCCCTTCTGCTCCTCAGGGGAAGGACTGTACTGAAAGGACATGAGATAACTACTTAAAATATTTTTCCTAGCAGAAAGACAAAGTCAAGGATCAATGCACAACAGCAAATTGAAATATAAGAGAAAAAGAGAAAGGAGCAAAGTTTAGCAGATAAAAGCATCACAGCGTAAGTGCTTAGACGAGTCTCAGCGTTCTGACCTCAGCTGCTGTTCTAAAGTGTTTGAATTTGTTCCACACCTGATGGTAGAACTCAAAAAACACAAAAGGTACAGGACATAGAGGGAATTTTCCTTTTCCTGTAGGAAGTTATGCCCTGAGAGACAGAACTTTTCAGCCAGAAGCACAGAGAACTACAACAAACATTTATTGTAAGGCTTTCTGGGAAATTTTGTATTGTTGCTCTATGATAAGGTACCTAGTTACATTCCGTCCCCATCCTCAAGGAGATATTTTTATTATCCAGACTTTGTGCGAAGAGCACTCTTGAACTGAGGGAAGAATACTTTTGCACAATTTCTGTATTAGTTTAAAAGTAATTTTGAATCTGGCAGATTTAGAAGGTCTGTAATAAATTAAGAATTATTACTGCCATTCATCTTGCTGGTTTAAGTTTTTCAAAATACTGCTCAGTTTTTTTGTTGTTACTGTATTTCAAATAAATACACTTTCCCTTGAATGCCAGTAACTCAGGTATGTAAGTAAGGAGGAATTTGCTATTTTCCCCTTCTGTAAAACTTTTCAGTGATGCATGAGCTAGGTGAACTCATTTATGTCTCTTAAATAACATGGTTACTGAGTTGGTTCAGGAATTTGCTAAGAAGATCCTTAGTAGAGTGAGGCTCCTTCCTTCAAAACAGAACCTGATTCGCATGACTAGCAAATGTATTTACTAGCTAAATGTCTGGTAAAAAGTCAGCTAAAGGCAATGAGAAAAATGATAGTGTACATAAAGAATTGCATTTATAAAGTTTGATTCTATCAAAAAAAGATATTCTCACTACAGCCTTATCTTCTTATCCCACAGAAGGCAATCATATTTTTGTCACTAAGTCTAGTATTTGGACTTTTTGATTGTCTTGTTTCATATTGCATGGCACTGTTGATGGAATATATATTTTTTTAATGGTATCTTGGCAGTTTTCTGTGCTGTGTGTTACTTTGTGATGTTCCTCTGCCCAGTTCCTCACTTTTATGAGCAGTATCCAGCCTATCACACGGAGCTATGCAGAGGCCTCAGATAACATCAACAGATGCTTTGTGACAAGCTACAAAATAATGATAAGGTTTTGCTTTGTGTAATACCAAGCCAACCATAAGTTTGAGTAAATTGCTGGACAGTTTGTTTTAACTGAATAACATTGATTTAAGTAGCAACACCATCAAAATTGACCATCTTAACAGTCTGCTTAGGTTTCTTGCACGATAAGCATGTTATCCTAATTTGCTTTTTTATTTTCTTAAGATTTTTCTGTTTAATCTTTCCGCACTAATTTCTGACTGTGGCACAAAACTCAGCAATATGCAAAATTTGCAGTACTCCAAAGGAGGCAATTCTCTATGCCTTTACTAATACAAAACTAGAAAAGGGCAGGATCTTTTTTGCAAGAAAACATACTCGGCAAAACTGAAATTCAGCTCAATGCAAAGATCTATTGCACTTCAAATTAAAGCTCCAAGTGCAATAACAAGAAATGTCTAGGGGGCTGTAACAGACTCTCATCTCTCAAAGTTGTGACAGCAAATTCCAGTGAATATTAGCACTAAGAATAAGCTATGCTTATTTGGTAGGAGTTGGCATCAAGAAGGAACCAAGATAAAACGGATTTTGCAGTGCTAAAAAAATTATTTTAAAATCTTTCTAAAAAACTTTTGTTGCAGACTGAGGGTCACTCAAAAATAAAGATAGGCCCATATCCTTTAACTTTCCTGCATGCACTGGTGATCCAGTTCAAGCTGAGCAGTTAACTGCAGTGTATGGGGAGAAGATAATACTTCTACAGAATGATTTCTGCTCGGTATTTCATTGGTTTATAAAAGCACTGCTAGTAGTTTCATGCATATTTTAAGAGGCTATTTCAAATGACCAGAGACAGGAAAGCCATGTGAGTGGATGGCAAGTCTATAAAAGGAAAACAAATGGAAGGAAAATAAAAACCCTTTCCAGCAGTATTTGACTTTCCCAACCCATCATGTGATAAGCATTAGCAGACTTGCAGGATTTATTTTTTGTTGTTTTTACAACTGGGGTTGCCCCTTCATCAGTTAGCACCTTACTCCTTTGGTTCTTGTTCCATGTGAGCAAAGCTGCAGCTCTGAGGGAATCTACCACTGGCTCTGTCTACAATGTACTCAGCAGAGGGCTCATACTGACTGCTCTGTATAGCCCTAGCTGTTGGCATGAACACAACTCTTAGGTACAGGACATGGGTACAAGTCCTCCTCTGTGTCTAGCCCTCCCTGGAAGGGCAGGAGGAATCCTTACATAGCCTCCGTGCTCATCAGCATTTGGGCTGCAGGCTAATACATCAATATGGATAAAGCCTGGATTAGAACGGTGACACTGCTGGGACTCTACAGCAGCACTGAATCTCTGGTGAAAGGGCAATGATAAACATTTCAAAATGACACATAATTTGAAGTCAAATTCACCAGTGTAACTGATAAGGTTAGCAATACCTAATGACTGCAATGCCATATAAATTCTAGCTACAGATTTATAGGCAGCTCTTTTCCCAGCTAACTGCAACCGATCGTTTGAATGATCCACTTGAGAATTTTAAGTGCTTTAATTTCCTGGAGCTATTTACAAATCTTTAAGAACACAGAGAGTACTTCCTTAAAAGGATAAGAAAAGCTACTGCTCTTATTGCAGCCAGAAAAGATTCTTCAGTCAGACTGTCCTCCTATTGTTAGGTTGATTGAAGAAAGGGGGTGAAAAAATTAAAAAATATTTGGGACTCTGTCCTAGAGCACAGAAGTCCCACGAACAATCATTCCCAGAGGTGGGAACTTTCTTCAAAGATTTTTATTGTCTTTTCCAAACGACAGTCAGTTGCAGATGACATTAAAAGGAATGTCCCAATTTTCACAATTAACCTCGCTGATGAGAAAGGATCACACAGGTAAACCAGCTCACAGAACTTCCAGAACTTATGCAATTTTATTTCTTTTGAAGTAAGAGAAAATTGATAGTGCACATCTAGGTGGAATATGCTGGCAATTTCACCCGTCCTAAATTTCAGTTCATTTCAAAGGAACTTTTAGTGCTTACAGATGCATGACTGTTTGGCCCGCATGCATGAAGGGCATAGATGCCAATTCTGAGGTCATTTATCAAGGTTCTCATGTTATCACTTTGACTATTTGTAGTATACATTCTAATACATCAAGGACATACAGATCACAAGTAATTATCTTCCCTAAGCCTTTCAAATGTACATTTTCTCTCAATTCCAAGTTTTACATGCTGTTTTGGGTAACTGTTCTGGATGGATTTAGACTGTTGAAAGAGCTATATTAGAGAGATTTTGACTTTTTTTCAGTGTAGATTTTTTGGATGCACAATGAATTTGGATAAAAGCTGACAACCTTGTAGTTACTTTCTAATATTCTGGCCTGAAAGATAATGATAACCTGAGCTAGGCTGGCCTTGCTAGGGTGGACAGTGTCAGCTAGTGTCAGACTTTTATAATAACACTTCTCCCCAGTGCTGAAAAGCATTCAAGACATTTGCCTTTTGTTTATAACTCTTTCCATAAATGATATTCATCTGAAGTAGCTTGTGAGACAAAGAGTACTTCAGTGTAAACCTTCAAAGGGAGATACCAGAAACAGAGCTGCACACAGGCAGCCTTGTTTGGAATTGTTTCCCTCTTTGCTTCTCAATGTTTGAGCCCCTTCCAGACTGTGTTCTTTAAAGAGCATTTGAAAACAGACTCTGCACAACATAGCAGGCACCAGGCAGAGAGACATTTCTTTAACTCTGCTGTTCTTCCCCAGGTTGCAATTGCCAGTTCAGTAACCTTAATTGTACTGCATTTCAACAGTTCACAGTTATTTTGGAATCAGTTCTATTTGCTGTAAACTTTCTGATTTTATAGTTCATGTTTATATATGTCGTCTCTTATGCTATGCAAAACACATTAGTACTTTATATTTTTTTATATAAAATGTAATATTACGATTTTATGGCACCTTTGATATGACAGTCCCAAAACAGTTCATAAGCATTACTATGCTTCATTATCCTGCTGGCTGATTTTTTGTCAAACTCATTTGAGTGATGATTAAACTTGGATTCAGAATGCTCACGTCATTTTGCTCAACTGCTTATAATAAATAAGTGAGGATTTGGGAATAGAACCCAAATTCTTGCTCGCAGCCCACTTTTTACACTTCTGCCCAGAAACATTACTGCATAATACCAGTCTGAGCAATGACCAGAAGTTTAACATGGATCACGTTCAGTGTTATTGGTTTTCAACATTTAATCTCTACCATCAAAATTCAAGCATTAAAAATATAAATTCTCTTTCACGAGAGAACCATCTTTAATGAATAACTTGTTTGTCACTCAATAAAATATGTTTATATTGAGATCAACAAGACTATGATGTTTTCATAGGAAGTGCTTATATCATCTGCAGATCAAAGCAGCTCAAAGCAACACTATAGCTGTTTCACTTTCAGTGTATATATATTCCATGTTCATTTCATAAAATATTTCTCAGTCTTCAAGTTCTATATTTGCATTAACAGTTCAATTATACAGCCATCTTGTTAAAAACAAAACAACAGCAGATGTACATGTTTACACTGCTGAATAGCGAAGACTATCACTAAGATTTTATTTCAGAGATGTTCAATGTCCAAATCAGTCAAACTGAATTTAATTTAGACATCTCACTCCCTCAGGCCTGGTTTGAAAATGTCAGCCTAAAATAGCATGTGCTTGAGTACAACAAACTAGGAAGGGTCTTTTTATATATGCATTTGTATGTACAAACAAATATCACAGAGTACACTGGAACACAACTACGCTTTTCTTCACTGAGCTGAGTTACCATGCACAGAATTAAGATAATGGTAAGGAGCTCCTGGATTAATACTTCTTCCACTTGCATAGCACTTGAGTAAAATGAAAGAGCTCCTTAAATTAACCAGGTAGTGAACAAGTGATCATAGGAAAGATTAAAATAGCTACCTCTGAGGTACCGGTTACAGACTGGCCCAAATGCCAAGGGTTTAGAAAGTGAGCTAATACTCTAAATGAGAATAGATGTATTAGTTTTATATTAGGTAACTCTCATGAGTCAAGAAGAGAATTTAATGCTTCTTAGTAATAGGAACACAGAAGGCAGAAACACTTTGATTATTTTCTTTTGAACAGGACCAAATTGAAAGTTTCTTCGCTCTATTTTCAGTTGGAAAATGTGAAGTCAGATGTACACACATTATAAATTCACTGTTGTTTGTAATTCATCAAATGAAATGCACAAGTTACATATACATCCTTCAAAGTGTACAAGATCACTCATTATCTATCTGCTACCCTAAATCTGTGTTATCACCTTGGATAATGAAAATGTTCAAAATTCAGAAATTCTTAAAGAAGTAATTCTAAAGTTGTTCCTTGTGTTATTTATCTATAGATTTATTGTTAAAAGCTAAACGTGTAGACTTTCCTTTTTCTTGGTGAAATAAGTAATTTATACTGTTTATAGTGAAGAATAATAAATTGCTTTATCCTTCACTATTGTAGAGAGCTACAGTATGTCTCAGTCAGACCCCTAGTAAAGCTGGATAAAAACACTCTTTGAGTTGACAGTTCAGGTAGAAAGTTATAGTTCAATTCTAGTTCAGATCCAAAACAAAGAATTCAAAATAAAATTAAAAAAATGTTTTTACGAAAATTGGTTAAAAAACTGCATTTAAAAAATCTCAGCATTAAAACTAAATTCTGTGATATCTTAGATAATTAGTAATGGAAGCATTTTTATTTAATCCAGTGGACTGCGTTTAGTTTTTGATTGGCTGTCTGGAAAATACTTTCAGAATTCTTTCATGGAAGATGGAAGTATATAATAAGGAGAATAATTCTTTAAAACTAAGAATGATTCCTGTCTGTTTTTTACAGCCTCAAAACAAAAAAGGCGAAGATGGTTACAACATCTTGACCACCTTTGCTGATCAGCACAGTTGACCAGTATCAGTGAGTATCTATGTAATTTTTTCCTATAGCCTTTCCATAAAAATACTGTAACTTTCCACCCAGTTTACAATGACTAGTGATACAGACAGAAAAGATAAAGACAAACGTATGCAATAATTTGGTCTTCTTCCTTTGACCAAATTAGTTGAATTGCATAACTGATACTGAAATCAAGATACAATTATGATTCTATGATTATTAGTCTTTCCTGCGTGATGTGTAAGCACTATATTTGTGTTGCTTCATTACTGGTTTGCTCATATATTGGTGCTATGAGCAATCTCGTGCTGATGCAAGTTGAAGGCAATGGGTTACCTCAGACACACTGAGCTATTGCCATGAACAACAGAAGCATCTTGAGTATGCTGTGCAGATTTTTGATGTGCTAGGAGGGCATTTCCATAGTGGAAAATTTTCATAAAATTATATTTGCTTTGTTACCCACAAGTTCCTTCTTTTATCATTATTAATAGAGATATTGGTTACATTTTACATGCTGGAGGTTGCAAATATTAGTACAATGAATAAAAAAGCTTTACAGACAAAACCTCTGACAAACATGTTTAGATTACATCTAAGGATAATAATTACAGTACCAGACTAAAGCTTCAGGAAGGCAATGGCAGGACCTGCACTGTGTTCAGAAGGACTTGAATAAGGCAGTTTGCATAAGCAAGTTGACAGAAACAAGGGAAACTGTTAGCTATCATAGTTAAATTCCAGAAAGCAAGCTTTTGGTAGTTGTATTGCGTGGTTTCTTTTTTATGATTTTGTTTTGTTTTTAGGGGCTTTCTTGTGACAAACAGAAAAAAATTCAGGTATGAACACCTTGTGTTATCTTTCACATATGATTTAGGTTCTCATGTCCTGATTACTTCCCAAGAGCATTTTGACAGTAGGCCACATGCAGAGAAGATTACTTTTTTGTAATAAGTGAAATTTGTTTTTATCTTATTTCATAACAAAAATTGAGGTTACTTAGCTCCTGTAAGAGCTGATAATTTTCCCCTGTCTTCTCTGAACACCAGTTTTAAATGTTTTGGTCACTATTTCTCTCACAAGATTCAACTCTGCTGCTGAAGAAAGAGCCAGGAATTAGATGTCTATATACAGGCCCCTTAGCCCAGAGGTAGCCAGGACAAAGAGGTGTGTAGAAGTGACAGAATGGATAAAGGGACACACAAATACAACACACATGAAACCTAAGCAAGTCAAACTGTCATCTTAAGAGCTGGCAATGTTACTAAGATGCTTTTCAGATAGATAAGTTATACCCTGGCAGATGTTACTCTGGATGACTCTTTGTAGTGAACTATGGTTCATCTCAGTAACAGGAACTTGGCTTGTTCAAATCACCTGCAGAACTAGGGAAGTGCAAAAGCAAATAGTGAAGCAAACAGTCCCATTTTAGTAGTTGCAGTTGACTCTCCTGGAGTATCCTGTTGATCCTCTTGGAGAATCTGACACTGGCATCTGCATTCCATAACTCATGGAAAAAAATATGCTTTTCAGCTCTACCATCCAATATAAACCTGTGTTTGACTTATTTCTTTTTCTGTTAGCATTTCCCAAACTTGCTGGGAGCCAGGTACTTTTTTCTGTCAGGGGCACTGGACTTCATTTGAACTATAAACTCCCTGCTTTCCCCAGTCATGATTCATGGCATTGTGGCAATTGGCAGAATCAGTTAAGACATCAGCACTTAGGACTAAGAGACACCAGGGTCCTGCTAGAACATCACAACATACTACTCATCTGCTCACATCCCAAACTCATAGCTAGCTATGTGGTTTAGATAGATAGAAATTTAACCATTATCTATTTCAGTCTACTCTGAAACTCAGATCTGTGAACTGTAGCAGCTGAAGAACTTCTACATATCCCCTTCTCATGTCCTTGCTACAGTGTCAGTTAATTGCTGGCACATAACTGGGGGCAAAAATCTCCTCAAGTGACAGAGTGCCACTGCCTGAGCCCACCTACGCTCTTGGGAATTTGGCAGGTGTTTCATGGGCACTGATAATGGGAGATTCCTCCCCTCTGCTTTTGCTGGCAGGAAGTGTTTTATTTATGATACCATGAAACATTTGCTCTGCTTTTAGGCAAAAGAAGAGAGTTTTTGCTGCTTGCTTTCCAAAAATAATAATTAGTATTTTTCCTTTGAAAACAAATCTTAAAAGGGGGCTCACCAGTTTGCATTGCTAAGGGTTTTATCATCTCTTGCATTAAATTAATGTTCAGCTTTCTCTTTAATGATGTAGAATCAGGGCTCAGCTATTAGGCAGTCTTTACAAGTCATATCATATTCAAATAATTGTTAAGAAAAATGCCTTTATGCTTGGCTTGTTTGGTTTTGTTTTTTCCTCACTAAAGCTGGAAAGTATTTGTGTCAGGATAAGAGAGAGATCAGTAAACTGTCATTATATTGAATGGCCTGCCAGCAACTGGTGAAGCAATTTGACTTTCATTTAGCAACTCAGTGTGGTGATTTGAATAATGAGCATGTTCTTTTTAAGTTTCCAGAAAAAAGGAAAACTAATGCATTTGTTACAGAACACTATGTCTAACTTTTGTTATGACAGAATTATAATCACT
Source organism: Numida meleagris (assembly GCF_002078875.1). NCBI lineage: Eukaryota > Metazoa > Chordata > Aves > Galliformes > Numididae > Numida > Numida meleagris. Next base: position 16,578,985 of record NC_034417.1, on the reverse strand, counting down.
TAGGAATGCTAGCAAAACAAGTTTTACTTGTTTTTTTTTCTTCCTACTAAAAATGTACAGTTAAAGTGAGTTCCCATGCTTCAAATGAGGTTTAATCTATTTTCAACTGAAAGTCAGCAAAACTGTATTTGGTGTCACATAAAATAAACAGCACTTCTCCAAATAAGACTTCAAAACACCAGTTTAACCCATTTTTATGCCTTTCACTCTTAGCTGAACCATGGTGCAAAGTAAGATGTAGGGTTGGTTATCAAAGTAAAAGTAAAATCAGACTGTTACATAGCCCTTTAAGGAATTATTAGGAAAAAAAAAAATGAAAGTAGCTTTTTTGATTTCATGAAATTACAGTTATTGACTTTATTTTGAGAATGTCTATAGCGGCCTAAGGGATATCATGGCTTGCTTCATTAAAAAAAAAAAAAAAAAGAATACAGATTACCATGATTTTTTTCACTCATTGCTCAGCAGCTGATCTTCTCCTTCTGCAGGAAAATTTTTCTATTCTACATAGTAATGCGCTGCTATTGATCTAATGGAAGAAGTATGTTGAGTTTGACCATTTTTTGGAGAAAAATTTTTTAGCAAGGATTGTTCAAACGATTCCTTTGAAATAACTGATCTGATGCTACTCATGGCATCATCTAATAATAAGACAAAACTTATAGAGCTGATTTCAAGCCACAAAAGTTGCCTGATTCAGAATTCAAAAAATGAAACCCATAGTCACTCAGCATAGGCTTTTTTTGTAGTCTATGTTAACTGTTCATTCGGCATTTTAACAGCAGCTGCAGGGGTGGTTTCTAGCATAGCTGTATGGAATTTCTTTGAATAGAAGTTTCTCCAGATGTAGCTTTGAGTGTGCCAGATGGGCTGGCTCTTCAGCATAAAAAGTAAATTGGAAGCTGAGTTTATGGTGCTTTAGCAGTCAGCAGCTTTAATCAGTGCTCACTGAAAAAGTTACAGCTCTTCAATTCACTCACCTCATCCAGGATTCAGACTATTTTGTCAAAGGAAGATTCACAGAGAGAGGAATATGTGTATTCTCAGATGTTCTGTTGCGTATTTTTATAGTACTACCTTCCATTTCCTCCTCCTACTTCTCTCTTCCATTTTCTTTCTCCAAAACATTGCAGGATCCTTAGAAGCATGTTATAACATGAACAGCCAGTCAGATGATGAAAAAACATGTTTTTCAGATGTAGTGGCAATTACCACCTTTTAATGTCTTTAGTTATTGGCACTCAAAGTTTGTTGAGGTACTTGTCAAGAATTTATTTCAAATATACTGAGTATTGAAATTAAATCCTGACTTTTAGAACTAGTGAACTGAAGGCATTAAGATTTCCTCCCACTACAAGAACAAGATCCACCTGTGTATGAACTATCACTTATATTTGAAAGATAAATGTCTGAAAACTCCTAAGTTTGTATCTTACTGATAACAGTGAAATTAAAGGCTAGTGCCTTATAGTATTGCATTTAAAAGCAACCATACATCTAGTTATTAAAAATCAATATCCTGTACTATTTTCTTAAAATGTGGATGAAGCAGGCTCTGGATAAATAGCCCCATATTATCCATAGGTACAGTACATAGCACATGCTGCATGCAACAGGCAAATATCACTTATGTGAGAATACATAATCTTCAGGAACAGGCCATTTGTGAACAGGGAAAAAAAAACACAAACACTTACCTGAAAATATTTCTGTTTTATTTTCTAACTGCATCAGCTGATCTGCAAAGGTTTGGTTTTCTTTTTGCATGCTTTACTTTAGTATTTTCTAATATTGTGACCCCAGATTATTCAGTTCATCTAAGCACTCCTTGGCTTGCATAAAATCACCGTGATGAATGAGGGAAAAGAAAAACATTAGGTCATAGGCTCAAAGCAAAAATAAAAACATGAAAGTAAGTAATACGGAGTTTACTTATTCATTTTCAAGGTATTCTCTTAGGGCTTTGGTTGGTGGTCTGTGGATTTTAGAGTAATTTCTTGACTCTAAAAAGCCTAATGCAAATTTCTAAGGCTCTGCAACTCCATTTGCCTGGAACAAAACACCTTATAAAAGTTCAGCCAAGCTCTCATCAAAAACCCCTGCTGAACAGAAACTGATCTTCATTATCAGTGACAGCTAAGTAACAACCAGTATTTGTGTAAATGTACACCAGTGTATAATCAAAGGCATCTACAAGAAATACACTTCCCAACAGTCAGGTAGCAAATACAAAGTTATCTTAAGCACAGTTCTGTCTCAATTCACATGCTCAGAGGCAATGCTTTTATGAAAGCTAGGAGGTTTAATGAAATTAGCTGTATGCTAATTATTAGCTATTATGCTAATGTATCAGCTTATTTAGTTCAGTTGTCACGTGGCCTACTGTATTACTCACAGTAACAGTATTTCTCAATATATCTGCATATACTGGTGGAAAATAGGTGCATTTGAGTTGTATTTTTATATGTTTACTCCAACGGAAGTCTAATAAATGTATGTAGTTGAACAGTATGTTGCATTACCTTCATTTATAAATCTCATTTTGCATCCACAACAAGAAGAAAGATTGAGAGCAATTCAAGAAACTGCTGACAAATTCACAGTGAGTTTTTAATTAGATCTCTTCTTGGCTGAGCATCTTCTTGCATCTTGTTAGAATCTATGTTCCATAGATTCCATAGAATCTATGTTCCTTTGCACTTCCCTATGTAGGAACAAGAGTCTCACAAATGCCTGATGGAAAAGACAGATGAGTCAAACTGTTGGAAAGTTCCCAGGGCAGCAGTTCAGATAGCTAACTCTTCAGACTTTTTCCTCTGCTAAATGTCAAATGTGTCACTGGTCTAACAGCCGTTGCCTGAGATTTGATTCTGTGCCAGCGTCACCGCTTCTATGATTAATCAAAGCAGCAAGTGAAAACTCAGAACAGAATATGTTCACCTTTAGTTTTGTTCCTAATTCACACAAAGAAAATCAGTAATTCTCTTGGTTAAGTCCTCTACTTAGGTAATAATAGCAAATAGTTACAGAGGTGGTCATACATCATCTAATTGTGTTGATGAGATGATGCAATGCCAATAAACGTCTTGCAGGTATACCCTCTCTGCAGCATCTGTAAATGTAACAACATTAAAGTGGCAAATGGTGCGGACAAGATCATAAACTATAATTTGTATCTTTCCCTGTTTTTCAGGGCCACGAAAATGCTGACAAAACAGAGTTTAAATCAGAAAGACCAACACACTGAAAACTCCAACCCACTATGAGTCTCCTTCCGACTATTGTCCCAAGGCACAACATTAATATCAGGAAACAAGGCCAGCATAAAACAGGCTTTTCAATCTTAACAAATATGACTATATTTGTTCCATTTCTCTTACCCATCCTGAAGACCCAGTGTCCCTTCTTTGCATGAAATAATGAATAAAAAGAAATTTCCGTGAGGAGAGATTGCTTAGATAGATAAGCACCAGAAAAATTTTATACAGGTAAGTGTACTTCATACACTGTTTGTCTTCAGAGTATTAGCCACTGTCTTTTTATCTCCTTTTTACAATGCCCTGAAGTTCAGGAAAATGCCCTGAAGTTCAGTACAGAAGATGTAAAATCAGGTACTCATGGCTGCCTCTGGATTTCAAATCAGCTTAGTTACTGATTTATTTAGTTTTCTAGTCTATTCAAGCCCCCCCCCCCCCTTTTTTTTTTACTGTAGAATGAATTACAAAACTAAATTTTAGCCTGTCAGAGCATTTTGGTTGCAGTGCTTTGCTTTTCCTATCAGATCTGTAGAACCTAAAACAAATTCTGCCTCATATTGGGGTTCAGGATCTCAGAACTTTCTCACTTGAAAAAGAATCTGTAGGCTCAGTTCCAGCTGTAGATTCTTACTACAACAAATTCACATCATGATTTGGAAATAAAAAATAAAAACAATACCATGGTTTGTGATAAACTGAGATAATATTGATGCTGAGGATAACATCATTCAAAAAAGTTTATCCTAGCTGAAAAAAATGCTTTGTTTGTCAGGCATCTCACTGTCTCTTGTGCTCACATTTCATTGCAGGGATATAACAAGAAACTATAAATAACTGTGTTGTTGTTTTTTTTTTTTCCATTTAAGTACTAATTTCTAGAATTTAACATTCAGAGAGTACCCATCTTCACTGCATTTTAAAACGCAGTGAACTCACGTGTGTCAAAAACAGAAAACTGAAAAGTAGTATTTAATAGTATATAGACACCAACCCCCTGTGAGACCCATTCCTTACTATTCAGAGACACGCTCCAAGTTTCAGGGAAATGAGATCTTCAAAACTGACAGTTTAAGCAGCAGTAATCCTTAACTTCGTGGATGAAGGCTGAAAACAGATTTCTGATAGAAGCCAGTTTCAGTAGAAACTATTCTGCTGATCATTTAAGCAGCTTCAGAATGTGCTGTGTTTTGTCAGTAGCTTCACATACCTTTCTTCATGTTTTGCAAGGAATTGAGAACCATGTGTTATTTTCTAAATATGTTAAAACTGGCTGATGCCTGTAGAAAAATCTTACTGTCACAGAAAAATAAAAAACACCTCATAATGCCAACATAAAACTGGGTTAAAGGCCTGATATTTTACTGCATTACAAATAAAATACGTGGTTAAAGAGAAAAATAAGCTTTAAAGCACATGGAGAGGTTAACTGAAAAGGATTTTTTTACAGTAAAGCCTAAGCATGCATAAAAAGATTTTCCTTGCTAGAAAAGGTAAAAGATAGCATTATCATTTGACCAGTGCAAGTCCTGACATCTCCAGGAGTTGCACCTTCTGTGTTGTTTTACACTCTGCCTCTGATGTTACCAGCTGTTGAACTTGAGGCACTGCTTATCTGCCCATGCTGAATGTAGTTGCAATAAAGAATATGCTGTTTTGCCATCATTTCCATTACGAATGTGAAAGAGGAATGCCTTTGCTGGAATGAAAAATTGTGTTCCTTCTTTGGACTGAAACGAACTCATCAATCTGAGAGATCTTAGAACAGGACATTTATAAATGCAAATTTCTTTTCCTTTGACAATGCAGCTTTTAAAATATCAGACAGGAAGAAAGAGAAACATTTGCGTTGATTTTGATTGTTTAATACTCAAGAGTGAAAAAGTGTAAAATCACAAAGCTTATACCACCACCAAAATGCAGTTTCATTTCAAATAACCAAAACACAAGCTGCCTGCAGTCTCATACAGCTGACATCAACAAACCCAGTTTCAACATTCTTACCATCTTTTTAAACACCTGCTATTCACAAACATCAGTCAATACAGAGTTCCAGGTCTCTCACACATCTTTCTTTATATTCTATATTATATTTGATATCTAGACCAGTGGTTTACACATTTAGAAAAGTGCCCCACTTCTTATCTATCTCAGCATATAAATAGTTTTTACCCCACAGATTAGTAATTATATTTTCAAAGCTTTTTTCTTAATCTAAACTCACCATTAAATTTATATTTGTTTGTTTGTTTTTAAAGGAAAAGCACAACTTATATGAGTAAGCTTCAGAAGTGCATGCTGTCCAAGGCTATATCACCAATCCTTTCAGCCACATTATAATATAATGCTCATGCAGAAAGTGATTGCATAGGGTTAGTACATTAGACAATATTTGTTTTTCGTAATAATGCACGTACCTATGGCCCTGATTCTGCAAACGCAACTGTAAGGCCTGCAGGATGTGACTGTCCACCTAACTACATTTTGTTGCTTGGAGGTAGTATTATCCAAAAGCTGTCGTTATATCAAAATGCCTTGGGTTAATGAGAGCTAAGTGGAAAACTGGAGCTTACATAAACATTTTTAAAAACTTATGCCATCCATGCAAGATATTTATTTGCTTTCACAGCCTCAAAGTATTCTTGCAAAGGAATTGTGCATATATTTAAATGTGAACTGTGCATATCTTTAAGTGTTACGCTAACTGCCAATTTCCTAGAATAAACTAACTTTCCAACAGCTGATTAAAATCCTGATCTTAAACAGAACTAAGGAAAATACTCCAAAGAAATGGTTCCTTTCAGACAATCAGAGTAGTACTGTATCTTGGTATAGCCTACTCTATCTGATTGTGAAGTTTACAGGAATTTTTAAAGAGATGCTGTTGCCTCACTGGAAATGATTTGATTCTTTTTTTCTCCTGCATTACTAAGGACGTTGGTGTTTTGTGATTCACTTATGTGAATCCCTGCTGTTTTTTTCCTTCAGTTGACATAATCTTCTGTGCAGGTGAAGATAAACGTAACAGTGTTGGTATAGTTGTTCCTAAGGACAATGTCTGTTTAAGATTTCACAGGTTATCAATAAAAAAGGTTTAACCTTGGAAATAGCTTTTTATTTATTACAAAATACATTCTCCGCAGATATCCTTAGATCTAATTTGAAAAAAATGTTTAAGTTTCAGGTTAGAATCAAACTTTAAGAAAATTAACACCAATTACTTTTTTTTTTAATACTGCTGCTTTTTACAGACCTGACTCCTTTCTTTATTCAGTTATATAATACTTGAAGTACAGAATTTGAATGCTTGCAGTTAAGTATCTAGCTGGAAAATTCTGTCTTATACATGATTATTAAAATAAACAAAGACATCACCATTTTTAAAAAGCAGATGGTCAGCTAAGGAAACAAAAACAGGATGACAGTATGACAACTAATAACACCCAATTTATAAATGGAAGCACAAGGTCTTTTATAAGCATGTATGAATAAATTTGAAAAATATTATTGTCCATTACATGGTGAACAGTACAGATGAGCTCAGCATACATGCCCTTGGTGCTTCTACACCTCAGTTTCCTTTTGTCTCCCAGCTGTTGGTTACACTTCTGATTTCAACAAATGATTTGCTAGTATGTAATTAAAAAAATATCCAATCCTAATCAACACTGATGGTCACACTGTTGTACTTATATAAAATCAGGGAAATATACAGAAAGATTTGCAATGCAGACAAACCTCCTGAGTTAATCTTTGGAACACTGATAATAGCTTTAATATACTTTGTACAGTTTCCAACTTAGTTACTAAGGCACACAATGATTAATCTGTCCCAAATCTGAAACAGAATGTCAGTCAGCAGGTTACTTCTCTTTAGCTTTGCATTTACATTCATATTATAAAGTAGCAGTCAGTTTTGAAAAATCTAGCTTCTGTTAATATTAAAAGAGTCTGAAAATTGAATATCCATGCCAGAACTAAAATACTGTAACTGGATTCTAATCTGGGTTAGCACACACAAGACTATGCTTATAGAACCACAGGAAAATAATTCTGTGTCAGAGACTACCAGGCTGGCACACTACAGCCATCCAGATACATGTGTGTTTCTACTCTGCAGAGAAAGTACAGGAGAGTGAGTGAGTGAATGTGCGTGTGTGTGTGCATACATGTGAATATAGCAGCTTCTCATTTGTTTATTTTATTTCTTCTATGTGTTCAGTTTTGTATCTTCTTACCCTGGTGGAAAAAAAAACGTTTCAGCTGCTATTTTTGTTCCTGCTAGCACTGCATTGTTTAGTACAGAAACTAGTTCTGATTTCTGACCTGGACTTTGAAGTCACTGAATTTTTATTGTAAAGCTGATATATACCCTTCATTTAACCAATGTGCAATCAAGTGAAATTAACATAGTTTCAAATGGTTTAGGCAGAAACCAGCTTTGGCCAGTGTAATGTTTTATAACCAGAAAAAAGAAATAAATGGGAAAATTGAAATCTCTGGTTAGGTTTGCAGGTCTAGCATCTTCTCATCTGTAAACAAAGCAAGAAGTATCGGGAAATTATCTGACACAAAATGATCACAGACAATCTATATCATTTTTACATATTTTCTTCAGAACAGAGCTAATATTAGCTAATTCCATTGTGTTAAGAAGTTATGCATTATGTAATGTTCGATACTTCACACCGTTAGCCATACCTAGTGTCAAGGTAAGCAATATACCGCAAAGTAACTTGCTGTTGTTATTGTGCATACACACTGAAGCTGTGGAGTTCTCCTCACTCTGGTGGAAGTACTATCTAGCCTATTTTTCAAATTTGATTTCTTTTAAAAGATATTAAAGGTACTACTCTGCAATTTCTCACTGTGAATATTGCAAGAAATTCTTGCTTCAGTGTTACCTCTTTCTTTTTTGTTTTTGCACTGCATTCTAACTATACAGATAATAGTATTTTTGTCAGTTCTTGCTGTGCATTGTTAAATCCTAAGGAATTGTATTCAGTTTTTATAGCTGTAATAACTGTATCTTTCCTTAAAATATTTTCATTAGGTATTGCATATAAATACACAGAAATGGAACAGAAAATCAGCTACCTACCACTCTCATTAGTCTTATGACCTCTTATATTTGTGGTTAGTAGCTTTAAATAGAATTGCTGAATATTTTAGTAACCAAGTACAATACAGTATTTAAAAAAATGGAAAACTCCTATTCAAATACACACTTGTTAATAAGCTGATATAAAACAGACAAAAAAAAATACAATCCTCTGAATTAGCCGGTAGCAAGTTTCTGTCTCTATAGGTGGAAAAATCTAAAGTTTCTGGAAACAGGTCTCTGAGGAAAAAAACATATTAATAGCATGATTTCTCCCAAAAATACAATTTCAAATAAAGTAAGAAGTGTACTGAATAGGTAGAAGGTTTCAATACTTCTCAGTCCACTGTTAGTATCTAAATTGTTTGAACATCTCCCTGTTCCTTTTATTCTCTCTCTCAAAAAAAAAAACAACAGGATAATCAAGGACCTGCATAAACAAATTACCAAGTAGACTTCATTAACGTGTCCTTTCAGAACCACTGTCCATCATTCTCTTCATCATCTTCCTCCTCATGGTCCAGATAGAGAACTGCGACTTTCTTTTCATCAGAGATAACTGACCTTTGGTCTACCATTCTTTGCAATTGTACAGTTTTATCAAAACTCGACTTCTCCACTATGTTTTCAGTATGATCTTGGGAAAAACTGGAGTGAATATAACTTCTCTTATTTTCATTGTCCCCAGTGTGGTCACTTTCAACTCTAAACTGTGACTGATGAACAGAAGGGTCTTGTTTATTAGATATAAGCATTGTTGCTTGTTCTTTACTTTCCGCCGTAGATACTCCACCCACACTGGAAACATCCATTTGAAAAGTAAATGATGTCTCACTGGATCCTACTTTAACATGCTTCATGGAGCTACTGCTCTCAGACGACTCTCGTGTTTGTGAACGATCTTCTAGCGTTTCAGAAATGGGTCTTGGAAAGATTACTTGCTCAGTTTGAGTTTCTACAGGAGTTATCGTAACATGCCTGAAAGATCTACTGCTATCTGAGCTTCCTTCATTCTCTGAAAGATGTCCTTTGTTAATGAGCTCAGGAGTTTCAGACAGGGAGCCATGATATATGATTCTCTCGGTGGTTGTAACTCCTGTTTGACCTAGCCTAAAATGCTTTACTGAGCTTTCTGAATGGGTTTGGTCTCCCACTTCACTGATTTCTATATGCTCAGTGATGGGGCCCTGGTAGATGACTTTTTCAGCTGTCATAAACTCCTTAGGACCTAACTGAATGTGTCTTACTGAACTTTCTGTCTGTGAAAAGTCTCTAGTGTCACTGACCTCTACTTTACCAGAGATTGGTCCTTCAAAGATAACTTGCTCGGTGTGAATCTCTTTTGGATGTAATCTAAAGTGCCTTACTGATCTGCTGACATCCACAGGCCCTTCTGTCTGAGAGAGATTCCCGGAGCTATTGAGCTCCAGAGAATCTGAGCCCAGCCCTTCAAAAGACACTTCTTCAATTACTTGCCTTGATCCTACTGTAACATGCCTTGTGGACCTGTTGATGTCTGATGAAAAGGTCTGCTGGGAAAGATTTCCAGAATCAACCTCTTCTGTAGCTGTAGTAAAAGGCCCTCTGTAAATCACTTCTTCGGTTGTTTGGATTTCTCTAGGACCCAGTTTAAAATGCTTCACAGAATGGCTCATCTCTGACGAGCCCCCTGTCTGAACAACATCTTCTGTAGCACTGATCCCCAGCATTTCAGAACCAGGCCCTTCATATACAATCTGCTCAAACCTCTGGACTTCGGTTGGACCAACTCTAATATGTCTTACAGATTTGCTCTCATCAGTTGATTCTGGTGACTGAGAGACTTCTCCAAAATCTGCAGTTTCCAAAGTTGAGCCATCATAAATGACTTTTTCAGTGGTATGATATCCTGTGCTACCACTCCTCCTCACTGTGGATGACGTGTAGACTTCTTGATTAGCCACAGGAGTGTATATATCACCGCGTGCAGAAACATCTGTTTCTGTACTGCTTTTACCATCAACAACTCTCTCCACGCTGTCTCTTTTCAAGGAGTGTGATGTTGTCTTCTCCTTCTCACGTGCAATTACTTCACCGAGCTGAGCTACATCAAACTCATCAGCATTAAGGGTCTGAGATAGATTGACTTCAGCAACAATTGTCAGCGAGCCTCCCTCTTCCGTCTGATGAATTTTTTTGATATCAAATTCTAAGCTACTAGAATCAGCTTGATTTTCTTTCGTTAATGCAGACAGTTCCTCCTTTACACTTTCTGGGAGACTGCCTTCCAACTGCTCTAAAGCTTCCTTCAGTTGATTCTTAGGGTCCTTGGTTTCCTTTGATAAAAGCCCCTTTATTGAAGCCTGAAATTCTTGGGGTATTTTAATTTCTTTTTCAATAACAACTGATTCAACATGGGACGTTCCAGCTTTGGGATGCTCTTCTTTTAATATATGGGCAGTTGCTTCCTCCCCTACCACTCTGTACGTTTCTTCTGGAGAGCTTACACCTTCATCCCTCTTACTTTGTGTGCCTTGCAAAAATTCATCTTGCCAAGAATACTTGATAGTTGATTCTTCTTCAATATGAATTTGCCCATACACTGAGTCATCATCTTTTTCATTAATAATAGGATGATCATCAGGAACAGACACAAAATATTTTTGTTCAACTGGTGAGTCATCTTCCTCAGTTACTTCCTCCACATGAGTGAAGCTTTCATGGCGTTGCTTCTTCTTTTTAAGATCTTCATATGTAAGTGTTATGTCTTGTTCCTCATCACCATAACGCTTCTCTCTTTCAGGGAATGTGTCTTCCACTTCCTCTACTTCAAAAGGTGTTGAAAAATCAGTCCTTTCATCAGTGACATAATCTACTGTTTCCTCCACAATCTCAACATTAACGGACATATTCTTTGCACCCTCACTTCCTTTCAGGCCATGATGTACTATTTCTTCTATCTCCTGTTTGGAAGGAGTTCCCTCAACACCCTCTAGAATCACTTTTCTAACATCCTGATTTGAAAGACTTCCTCGGTCAGCTTCAGCAGAAAGGTCTATGTTTTCCTGTACTCGAGACTGCACTGTCACCTCTGTCTTTATTTTCCCATCATCGGGTTGTTCTTGCTTATTGAAATAGGTTACCTTTGTGTCTGTTGATATTTGTGAACTGGGAGACTGTGTAAAACTTTTAAGAATGTCAGCAACAATGTTCTCTGCTATACTTTCAGTTGACAGAGTCTCCATTTTATGACTTCTGTCACTAATTTTCTCTTCATCTCTCAGGTTAGATTCTGAAACACTGACTTTGTGAATTTCAGCAGGCTTAGTTACATGGTCACCTGTCTCTCTTCCTATGGAAGTTTTAAAATCTTGTGAACTTACATCTTTGTCATACTTCTGAGATACTTTATCAGGAGCAGGTCTTTCAAGACTGATCGGTATCTCAATGACTTCTTTGCTTTTGGATTCAAAGGATACACCTGTATCTTTTTTGCTTGATTCACTTTTCAAAGTTCTTGCATTAGAAATATCACTCCCTGCTACCTTCTGGTTAACGACTTCCTCCCGGACATATTTTTTCTGCTCTATCCCCATTTTTGCATCAGTCTGCCTTCCAAAATTAACACTTCTTTCTTCTACAAAAGTCTTCTCATTTGCACTCCTTTTCTCCTCCTTTGTTTCTTTCTCTAACTTATCTTTTTCTTTTGTTGGAGATTTGCTTTCTTCGGTTGGTTTGCTGCCTCCTCTTTTTTCTTTTACTGTGGTCTGAGTTTCAGTTATGGTTTCTTCATATACAGATGGTTTTAAATTGGTATTCAGCTCATAAGTTGGAAATTTAGAGAAGTTTGGTTTTGTTCTTATATTTTCAGAAGCCCTAGGCTTTGTGTCAGCTTTGTTGTCCTTACCTGATCTTTCAGCATGTGTTGATTGTTTTGAAAAAGATATTGTGGATGAAGATGTAACTTCTGTTTTCTTTCTTTCTGGAATTGTCTTTTGCTGGATTTCAGTGTTTTTCCAGCTACTGTAGCCTGGAGTATACGCTCTTAATTCTCTGTGGTCTGTCACAGTTCTTTCATCCTTTCTAATAGTTGTTGAAGGGCGATATATTGAACCTAGTACATCTTTTCCAAAAGCTTTTCCACTCACTGCTGCCTGTGATCCAGCCTGTGTTGACTGAGCTGAAAAGCGTGCAGAACTGCTTATATTTGTCGCTGGTATTCTGTGCCTTGTATCAGTGATCCTGATAGCTGGTGAAGTTTTATTTTGATTTCTTTCTTGATAAGTAGAGTAAATATCAGTGTAGTTATATGAAGTGTTTATAATATCTGCAAAAAGAATATAGGTAACAAAATATTAAAATAATGGCTTGTATCTAAAAATAGTATAAAATAAAGAGGTCATGAACTAAGAACTGTAATACTAAATTCTGAAAGGAAACAATGTAGTTTCATTTTCAGTAAAGCTTTGGAAAGGAATTCCCATACATTTGGTATGATAATTAAGTCTATGCATAAATTATATGAAGGCTGAAAGCAAAGCTTTTTACTAAGCTGCAAGTTCTTGCTAATTTAACATTTTATGAACTATTGGATATTATGGCATTTAGTCCTTTCATATTTACATTGATGTCCATTCACATTTACAAGTTCTTATTAAGTAATGTATGCTAATATCCTAGCTATAACCTATATTTTTTTGCTTCTTTAGTCCAAGTGGTCTGAAGTTTCTCTGTTTCTACTGAGAGTTAATGGCATACCTACTACTGCATGCTGGAAGTTGACAATATGAATATTATCATTTGTAGCCACAAGACACAAGGTACAACAAAGGAGAGTAATAAAGAACCTCTTAGGCTATGTCTATGCATGTTAATGAAATGGACCAGGAATAATTGTCCATCACTAAGACTAATTCAAATCTCCTATTCCTAAAAAGCTAGCTACCTCTACTCTGACTTTTGGCAGTGCTTCCTGGTCACTGGAAACCACTGAACACACCTGAGCACTGTCTGCAAAAGGACTGGCTAATCCAAATGAAAACTGTGCCAGAGACAGTGCTAACAATTTAACATCATAGGCAAGTGGAAACGTTTCACCTATGCTGTAGTCTGTTTAATTTACTATTACAGATACAGCCTTCCAACTCTTCTGAGACTACTGTCTATGACAGACTGGTGAGTTTAAGATAACACTTAAAACAAAACTCAGGAGCATTATCAAGACTAATTCCATTATTAATGAGAGTTGCCTTAGCGGTCAGATCTTAAATTCATCTCATCTAGTATCCTGTTTACAGAGACCAACAGTAGAATAAGGAAGAGTATAAGAACAGGGCAAGTAAATAGTGATACTTCCCTGGTATACTCTCACAGCCTCCAGAGATTTGCAGCTCCTAAGATAGAAATGGTATCTTTATGTTTAGTATGTCTTTGATTTGTCTTTTCTTACTCTGCTTAAATTTCTCTCTAAACCCATGTACATTTATTAACGCTCACAATGTCTCGTGGTTTTAACTCACAATGCAATAGTTTTAACTACGTTTTGTTAAACACTTCTTGCTTCATACTTCAAAACTCTCTTAAGAACTATGGGCATCCAAGAGTTCTTGCACTGCTGAGCTATGAAACATCACTCCCTGCTTAACTCCTCCACTTGAGTCACGATTTTATAAATTTTCTTATACACTAGAGCACTATGTTGATTTAAAATATTAAAAACTCAAAACCAACTTTACAGCACACCGATAAAAAGATACATCGTAACAAACTAGTTTCCAATTATATTTAATTTCATTCAACTTTCATTTTTTAATGTTCATTTTTTACCTTGAGGCAATTTCCCTATAAGCTGATCTCTCCACGTAATAATCCACTGCTTGCTTTCCCCTTCCAGCAAAGCCCTGCAAAACATATAAAAAGGCATTCCATCAAAATACTGGGAAGAATAATCATAATATTTAAAATGTATATATCTTAGAAATGAAAACAATTATCCTGCAGTTGGGTCTGATCCTGAATGTTATTCTCATCCCATAATTTTATCAGTGGCAATGAGAAATCCTTGGCTTCCGCTTAGTTCAGAGAGTTCAATTCTTTAGAACAACACAATAATCTTGCAGTAGCTTACAGCATAGAAATCACACAGTTTTAGATCATAACTTCCAAATTAGTCACTATATTGCTTCCCGACATGGACAAGATCCACTGATTTCCACTATGGAACCATAAAAGCTAGCAAGTTTTTCTAGAACAATGGTCTTATAACAGAACTAGGAAAAGATGAACTAAACAAAAATTAGCAAATATTCAGTAAAGCTTTTTCAGAGAAACATACAGAAATATTTTATAAAGAAAAGGCAAAATGAAATAATACTGGCAAGCAAATAACCAGCAGCTTTCCTGCTTGGTCACATAGTACTAAAAGTGTTGCAGTGCTATGTATGAGGTAACAGTTATTCTAATTCCAATAGAATGTAATTTCTACCCTTTTCAGATGAAAATTGAAGGAAAATATTACTTCAACTGTCAAACAATGGCTAGTGCTGGAAGAAACACCTTACAGAGTAACTTTCTTAGTTCTTATTCTATCTGAAATCAACACATTTTACACCAAAGGACTAGCAAAAATCTTAGTGATAGAAACTTCTGTGCTGGTGGCACACATCAGCTGTTCTTGGAGACATCACACCCAGCTGATTGCTTGAGAACACTTGCTATCCTACCTTTATGCCAAATTTTGTTCCCTATATGGCATATCTGAGCATGGACACTTACTCTCGAGAGCAACCAGACAGCAGCCACAGGCTTGTTCTGTTCCTAAATAACTTGACACCCTACATTTTCTTTTTTTTTTTTTCCTACAGCAGTGGAAAATACTCCAGAGGTACATTTCCTACAGATACTAGGAAAGCCGAGGGGCAAAATATTTTCAGCATTAACTGCCCTACATTAAGAAATTCATATAGGCAAATAACATACTTCTGCCCCCTCAGGGGAAAAAGAACCAAATTGCTCTATAAAATTGTTGGCTTCTTCTGTTTACAGAGTGCAAAAACTAGATACTAGAGTGACCTCTTATTTAAAAATTCTAGGACTGAATATGGTGATCCAATAAGATTGGACCCCAAAATTTCTGATAAATTCTCTTGAAATACTTGGGAATACTTGCGTACTTTCTTCTCTTCTGCTACTCATATGCTTGTACTGTCTGACATGAAATATATCCAGCTGTTCTTAAAAAAAAAAAAAAAAAGAAGTAGAAGAAGAAGAAAAAAGAGTAGTTTGCCTCTTCTCCACTTCAGCTGGGACACAAGCTATGCCATACTCCAAAAAAGTTCTAGACCACAGCATTGTGGTTTAACAGCCTAGAAATTCTACGACAGGTTCTTTAAATATGCAACTGAATGCTATAATCAGTACAGTACTTTGGTGTATTTATGTTCACTCCTACTGGTGAGATAACTGTTTCATCATTTCCAGTTTTGGAAATGCCGGATGTTTTGTGCTGATAACAGCAGCTGCAACATCAAAGTTGCCAAGGGGGAGGCTGCAGGATTATGATAGCTGAGGCTTCTGACTCCCTAGCAGGGAGCTGAAAGCAATTAAAGACTCTGGGATAAACACGTTTGCTGGGCCTTTCTAGCAAAATGAACAATGCAGACGTTTTCAATATCACCTGTAGATGATGACTAACCACTTCGGACATTGTACGCTTCTTTTGGTTTCTGACTGCCTCTAGATTCAGTGGGATGATGCTATATCAGCAAAGATCACTTGCAAGTTTTTTTTGCAACCACGGGTTCATCTTGATTCAGAAGAAAAGCCAGATTAGAATTACCTAACATTATTTACAGGTTACTTGCCTCCTTAAACAGGTTCAGATAAACACCTTCACTTGTAGTTTGTTAGTCAAATTCAACCCTAGGACAACCTTTACTAGAGATAATGAAAATACAAGCAATTCGTCTTTGTCCATGTTAAGAAAGGCTTAATGGGAATGAAATCAATTCAACACTTCTAGAGAGTGTACCCAAGAGCAAACATCATATCTGATTAACCTAGTGAGTGTCAAAGAATTTGCTCTGAAATACTTGGTAGAAAAGCTGGTGACGTTACAGGCACATATCAAGGAGCTGGCAATGAAAGTGTTAACCATGATGAAGGAAACTAGGAACGTGGGTAGTTTGACTAAGGATTTCTGGCTGCTATTAAAACAACAGTTGTTCAGTTGCTGCAGCAACGTATGAAGTCACTAAAAATAAGATCCAAGAGGTAACTGTATACGGCAAAGGGCAACAGCACACAGAAAAGCTGGAGCCGAAATGTTACTACCGAAAATATGTTGTATTTGAAAATGAAAGGCAAAGCTTCGTGAAACCTCTAAAAAACTGGACAGTGAATCAGTGTTTTACTGTACACTGTTCATAATCTATTTCATCAAGTTTATCAGGTAAACAAGAAAATACTAAACTGATATTGGTTTAATTAAATTACCATAAGAAACTGTAGTATAAAGTACTGAGCACTAGTCTGGAAGTCAGCAAAGTCAGGTTCTGTTCATCGGCTTCACCTTTTCTTCATTTTATGCAAGTCATTTTGCTTCTCTATTTCTTTGCATCCCTTCTTAATAATAATTATTTAAGCCATAAACTGTGGTAAAGTCTGCTTTAAATCTGAAACTAAACCACGTGAATAGTAGAGTGTTAATCTCAACTGTATGAACTTTTAAGTATTTATAGTAATGACAAAAAGCATTACTTCAAGTTGCACTCTTCTAAAAAACAACTGTCAGCTAATTGCTGGAAATCTGACTCCCAATGACATATATAGACACTGTGCTAAGACTTAATTGAAATATTTCCAGAAAAAACTACAACTGCACCTTTAATGCATCTCATTATTAATGTCATCTATCTAAGGTAAGTAGTTATACGGTAGCCAGCCTGAAGCCTTACTGTGTACTGGATGATAAAAGAAAAATTAGTCCAGGGGAGCAGATAGATGAGCTAAACTGGTTGGGTGGAGAGGGAGAAGATGCCGTAAGTAAAGGATGTCATGTAAATGTTATCGTGGTCATTCACAACAGCAGTAACTTGATCGGTCTCAATGACAGAAACCGAAAATCTCAGGGGCAGTTAGCCAGCAGGCCATAAAAATTCATCCTCTCCATCCTGAGTATTTGGAAAGAGTTATAAAAAACATGCCTCTGGGAAATGGGAGAGAGGAAGCATTTTTAGGGGAGTAAAGGCCAATCCAACACAGTTCTTTTCCATTGTGAGATGAGAGGAGAAGGACCGTGTGAAGAATAGCAAAGACAAGTATATGAGATATTGGATGGTATAAGCTGGATGCAGACAATAACGAAACTGACTGGAGAGGCTATGGTGAACATCTGAGGAGGTCTTAATGATGGTGACGATTTCTTGAGTGATAGAACTGGAAAGATTCAGAAGAAATGTTGATGGAGGAAACCAACCTAAGAAGGATTGGAAAGTAGGCCTGATAAGTGCATTAGGACGTTCTGACAACAACCATGACCAAAAACTGCTTTGTAGGCTCCACTGCTTCAAAACACAAGGTGATAACCTAGAACAGAGCGTTTACATGACAGTAGGATTTCAAAATAAAATATTTTACCCTTCAACAACAACATAGTTTAGGGAGGGCAGAAAAATGACTTAACTTATATAGAGGCTCAGGGCAGCCTCTGCTATTTGAAATGAAGCTTCTGATAGCTGAGGAATCACAGACTCATACAAACACTTAAGTTGGAAAAATATTAAATCTAACCATCAATCTGACCTAACAAGTCCCATCATTAAACCATGTCTTTTAGTGCCATGTCCAAGTTTCTTAAATTGTGCCAGGGATGAGGACTCTACCATTTCCCCAGGTAGCCTGTGCCAACACTTGGCCACCCTTTCAGTGAAGGAATTCTTCCTAATATCTAATCTAGGATTCCCCTGGCACAACTCATCCTGGAGAAAGGCTTGATAGTAATTCTGATTCTAGGCATATTTTCCACCTGCTTTTAATTTGCGAGTCTTAAACAGTGAATAGTTCACCGCTTCTCTCTGGAACTATGCATGGACTAAGTAGCTGTGGTTTTGCAGGTTTCCAAAACACAGACCAAAATTACAAGGCACTTAATAAAGATTCACTGAGCATTGGAGAAAGGGTCGGGAATTAAGATGTTCGTGAGTTATAACTTCATAAAGCCATATAAGATATGTATTTAACTTCCTGAGTGAGCCTCGGATCCCACAGCAGGAAGAATGAGTAGAATTGGAGAGGAAGTACACTTGGTCCTTAGGGAAGAGTGTTCCTTGCAACAATGAACCTTCTTGCCAGTGCCGAAGCAACTGACTAATGGAAAGAACTAGCTTTAGAATAGGACCTGTAGGAGTTGTAAAACAAAGGGAAAATATAGGTGGGAGGTAAAAAAAAAAGACAGCTCCAAGAAGCAGACCAGACAGCACACCCTTAGCCTTTTCTGCCAAGAGGAGAGGAGCTGCCAAAGCCTTAATGGAAACTTCTCAATGGAAAGTTCAGGATATTGAACTGAGGTGCCTTTTGTCTCCAATATGCATACGCAAGGCTATATGCCAGGGTCCTTTGTGAAAATGAAGCAGCTGGATTTGTGCGTCACGGTTATCACAGATTAAAAGATCTGGCAGAAGAACTGGATTTCAAACTATAGAGCGGCAGTCCAGAATTCTCTTACTAAGCAGCTTCCTTTACAACAGAAGTAGTATCTATCTCCAGTCCATAGGTTTATCTTTTTTTTTTTTCCCCTTCTGAACCACTCCTATGCTACGTGCCAACTGATACAGCATGATTCTCCAGACAGGAGAATTACTCTGGCTTTTCAGCCACACATCTACTAAGTGGCTAGTTACCTACATACATACAGCACTGAGGATTTATGAGCAGAATGGTTATTTGTTGGTATCTCACACTTGACCCAAACATATTTCCCTAGCAAACCAAGAATATAAAAAGCCAGGATTTATCAGACAGACTTTTCTGTGATCTTCTCACTACTCTCCAGCTGGAACAAAACAATTGAAAACTCACTATTTACATCAATGTTGCAAGAGGCCACTAAGCAGAATGTTTAAACGATGTATTTTGCTATGTAACTTGACAGGTGGCAGCCATACTGCCTGACATTTATTATTATTATCCTCTGAATAGATAACTGAGTGTGACTGAAATGCTTACCTGTAAGTTTCAATTTCAAGGATGAGGCCTGCTTTCACCTGCAGTAGTTCTTGATAGTCCTTCAGGTAATCTGTGATTGACATGGTCAGGAACTGCTTTTCTTCTTCTAGAGCATCGATTATCCGCTAAACAGAAATACTGATTTTTAGTTTTGAATAAACTTTAAAATCTGTCATACTTGAATGCTTAATAACTTAAAAGTTTTAATTACAAAAAAAAATCTGGGAGAGCAATAAATCAACATATTCCATCACTTCAAAAAACAGAACAAATCAGCTCTGGGACCTCCCCATATACATTATTACTGACGCAGTTTTGTGCTAAGATTTCACTTCACTAAGCAAGTTAAATATTTAAGCAAAACCCACTCAAATGCTGTGTACAAAAGTTATCAAGTATGCATAGCAAGGAAAATACACTGCTTTATAAATGTGACTTGAATGGGATTCATTCTGTCATTTTAAGGGTTTAGATAAGGATATCTAAATTATTCTTGAGATCAGGAATTTTTGCACCTTCTTTGCTAAGAGAACCTGGCTGATTTCTCTTTGTTAGTGTTTTGACATCTATACACGTGCGAGCCCAAACCAGTTTTTGGATTCTAGTATATATGGAGATACTCATAGTGCCTAGAAGGTGAAGGAAGAACCTCCAGAAGTTCCTTCCCACAAAGTTTTCTACAACGTTTGGATACTTGCTTCTAAATCCACCCACTATTATTACTGCTACTCAGAAGATATACAAAGGAGTGCTCATCTTCATTTTGATCACTGAATATAACTTCGCACTTTTATATGGTGCCCATAAATGATTTGAGAGCAGGAGCAATGACATAGTAAGTAAGGTCTGTCCAGCTTTTTTTGAAAAGTTTTGAAAATGGAGTTAGAGGCAGATACTGCAAAATACTTAAGTACAAAATCATGTAAAATTGAACATACTCATTAAATACTACATTGAAATTGAAAAGCTAACTGTACACAACACATAAAGCAGCAAAGACCTCTTCATCAGAACATTAAGATCTGATTTAGACTACAATAAGTGACTTCTGCTCTTGAAAAGAACACGGCAGAACACAAGTGCTTTAATCACTGGTGTTACTTCTCATACGAAGGGCAAATTTCCATCTCCAAAAAACAACCCCTCCCCTGATAATTGAAAGGACTTTGTTCATACAGACTCAGAACTGAAAGTATCAGTGTTAGCTGTTCAGAGTGATTCTTAATGGTTTCCCTGCTATGGATATAATCTACTAACCCAAATCAATTCTTCTCAACCAGCATATTGAAGCTAACTAAAATGCTATAGATTACACTTTGTTCTGAGGGCCAGGGAGACAAATGAAATCACAGCAAAGGCCCAATCCTATTTTGTTCACATTGCTCTGCACTATGCAGGAACTAAACGGTCATTTACAAAGCAACGTCTCATACACATATACAGTACTGAACAGGAATTTATGACAGCATATTTTAGATTTCATCTTAACAAATGCTCTGCAATACAGACAGCAAAATCAAGATGGTGGTAGTCTAGTTTTCAAAAATTCAAAATATTTATTTTCATGCATCAAGTATCCAGTTATCACAGCATGAACGATAGCATAAAAGCATAGATGCAGCAGGAGACTCCCCAACCTGGTTAGAGCTAGTACGATATGCTGCTGGCAGAAGTAAGGTTTAAGAACTAAGAATATAAAGTGCTAGCCTTTCAAACATTAATAGGCATTTTTTAAACACAAAAGCAAAAAGAAAGCTTCATGAAAGAAGCTGCCTGTATCTTCATATGCATGTGGGTATGTCTGTCTACCTATTTCTTCAGTTCTATTTGCAGCTGTTGTTCTACAATTATACTGACATTTGGGCATTAACTTCACTCGATGTGACAAATCTTGTCTACAGTCTTCAGTATATATTAAAGCTCCTTTTTTTTATGGCAGAAGACAAATAATATTTGTGTATCTGAAACAGCACTATCAATCATTTGCTAGCCTCATCCAGACTGTAGTGGAGGTAACATCCTGTATGGTTGTGCACAGTGGCAAGCAGAACCACTGACCTTTAGAGGCTCTGAAGCAACAGTGCTATTCAAGAACTGACACAATGGAAAATCCCAAGATGAGAAGGGAAGAAAAGTGCCAGCCCTTGCTTTTAAAAGGAAAAGGCTAGAGAAAAGAATGGACAGGGTGTTGCCAGAACCAGAAGAGTCTGCAAAAGAAACAAAAAACAAGAAAGACCGGATATCTATGAGAGCAACCCCTAAAGGTGGTAAGATACAAAAGAAGTGATTCGGGCACTTGTTGCCTCTTCATTAAATACAGACACTAAATAAAATTAGTTACAGTGTCCTAATGATTACCATAAGGGGCTACATAACTGGGCCAGCTGCGTAATTGCTCTGAAGGAATTCATTCCAACAGGAGGAGACATTCTGTAGACTGGATGGCAGACAGCCTCTTGCCCAGCCTTCCAGTCACTGATGTTTACCTATGGTGCAGAGGATAAATGGTCTGACATACTGTTTCCAAGCGTGCTAAAAAGGTGTCTAAAGCCCAGGAGATGGCAAACTGACAAACATCCGTTTTGCAAAAAGTAACCTATGTTGTTGCAGCCATGTCTGCTTCACACTGGAGTTTCCTCTAAGGGATTAACTTGGAAAGATTGTTCCTCACCCGTATCAACCTCCCTCAAAATCCTGGTGAAGTCCCACTAGAACTGTATGACTAAATAGAAGTGATTTTCTCATCCTTCAAAGGTCTCTTTCCAGTCAGCTGTGGGAAATTTCAGAATGGCAGCAGGGGGAAAAGAATGCACTTGGGTTGTCCAAACTCTACCTACTGAGGGAATAAAGACAGGATATCAGACTCCAGCCCTTTCCAGCTGGTACTGTTTACCAATCCCACAGCTCATTCAGTGGCTCAGTAGGGGGAGGAACTGTGCTTAGCTGGCTGGAAACTGGTACACAAAAAAATGCATGTGACATATTGATATTACATGTTCATGTGACAAAACATTTTCTTTTACTCTGGAGCTCACAACACCACTGACACAGGAAGCAGTCCTAAAGCCCATGAATTAGTGAAAGCTTTCGGCCTCGGCTATGTCATATTTTACATCTGAAAAATATGGCTCTTCCTTCTGCTGTCACTCCATATAGAAACTGGTATGCAGGTCACCGAGAGTGTTTGCGTAAGTATTTTCAGAGCACACAGCTGAAATAATGGAAGTTAGGCATAAGAAATCTACTGAGTTCATCCCACAGCACCCAGGACCAGTGGAAATGTTCCAAACAATGCATGATTTACAGCGTGCCTGGTTCAGCTGTATTATAACTCCAAGTACATATTTCTATTTAACATTGCTGAAAGCTTTAGTGAGGATAGGGATGGGGTAGGAGACAAAGATGGACATATAAGGCGACTGGATGATATATGGAAAGTATGAATAAATCTAACTGCTATTACAGCTGCAGTGGACAATAATCACTTGACTTAAATCTGTACATACTTATCATTTCTATGTGACACTTCACAGTAAATAAGCATGGAATAGGTACTCTTTAAAGAGTCATAGAAAATCTATGCTAAATGTTCTTTCACCAATAAAAGAAACACTGAGAGGAAAAAAGAAAACTGATCACAAGAACAAAACTTGCACAAGTTGCTTCTACTCATTATGTAATTTTTTTTCCTGGATATGAACCAATGATTTTTTCTTTCTCATGCACAGGCCATTGGAAAATATCTTTTTTCATTAGAAACTCAACAGTTTAAATACAGCGCAGTGAGGAGGACAGATTTTGGAAATCAGAATAACTAAACATTAGTTGGCTGATGTACATTTGTGTAAACTTAAGCTCCTAGAAGAAAAGTTTAAAGAATGACAGTTTGGGGTTGTTTTTTTTCCTCTTTACCTTTTCCCCTGGCTTTGACCAATTGATAGATTTAATTAGTGAGAGACTTAAACAACACTTCTAAAACTTTGGAAATGTTTACATACGTGACTGGAAGAATAAAGTGAACTGTCAAAAACGAAAAAGAAAAAGAAAGAAAAGATTCAGAAGTTAAAAGCTTTTCTGATTACTTCTTACATACCTACTCTGACTCAGTTCACAGCAATCTGCAAACTATGCAACTTGCAAACAATCCCTAGCCTACAAAAACCAGACACAGAGCAACAGGTCCCAGTCCTACCCCGACAGCTAGCATCTCCATAATCTACTGCTGGTGGGTACAATGTCACATTACCACCAGGGCTTCCGACAAACAAGGAGCTCCAACAGAGTGTTAATAAAAGGGTCTAACAATGAACAAAAGAAATGTTGCCCTCGGGAAATGGATCGATGGTCTGGATGATCTAATATGTGCTCTCCACTCTAAATGTGATGAACTGATATTTTTCTGTCCTGGCATTTGCTGATCAGTTCGGGGGTGATTATATGTGCCATCAAACATTATTCTGGCTGCAAGCAAGTTCTCAGCTACAGATGCTATGATAACCCTCTGTTTAAAAACATCAAAGATCCACCTAAAACAGCTACCAGTCACCTACACTGTTATGTTTTTATTATCAAACAATTCCCATTCAGCTGGTTGTTTGTAGCACAGTAACAAATCTTCCTGCCTTTGAAGGACTGTTTCCTCGACTACAATGCGGACCACAAGCATCTCTCTGGGCTCAGAAGTGTGCATAACACAGGAAGAAAATTCAGATGACTTCTCTGATCCCAACAAGTCAACCTTAAGACTCAGCCCAGAAGGGAAGCTTTGTGTCCCAGTGCTCAGGGACTCGCTTCATTCCTCCCAGGGACTGCTCTGTGTCACCGTGTGCTCAAGCCAACCTGAGCAGCGGCCCTGGCAAGCCTGCGAGCCAGCTCTTGGGAACTTGGCAAGGGCACTAGGAAGGGAGCACCTGTCACCAGGAAGATGCTCTCAGGGTCACCGTCGTGCTCTGAAACCCCACCCTTCGCAGAGGACTGTCCCTAAAGCGGAGCAGCTCCCTGGCTCCCTGCAGCCCCAAGAGAAGGGCTTTTTCAGCCCGAGGAAATCCTGCTGGAGGGGGGCAAGGGAGCCCAGGCCCACAGGTTCTTCTGCACTTCCCACCACAGAAGGAGCAGGACTCGGGACTATGGGAGCAGGCTGCAAGCATAACGGGGCCTTGCGGAGTGAGGTGCTGGGAGACTGGGATCACATCTCACTATGGGCCAGAACTTAAAGAAAAAAGTGAACGGGAGGGCGGAAGGAGTCGCAGAAGGGCACCGAAACAAGCATCAAAGAGCGAACATGAAGCGGCACGGCTGGACAGCCCCGGCGAAGGGCCGCGACTGAGAGACGAGACGAGATGTCCCGGTCCCGCAAGGCAACGGGGCAGTGCCACGCACCTGGTACTCCTCCACATCGGCGCCGTGGCGGTCCTGCATGGCGAGCAGCTCCTGCTCCAGCCGCTCCCGGAGCCCGCACAGCTCCTGGCCCTGGCGGTGGAGGTCCTCCAGGTGCTGGCGGCACTGGCGGCTCTCCTCCCGCAGGAGCTCCAGGTTCTCTCGGCTCCGCTGCGCCTCCTGCTCTTGCAGCCTCTGGATCTGCTCCTGATAGCGCAGCAGGGTCTCCTGGCAGCTCTGGCTAAGCAGCATCTCGTAGGTCTCCTCCAGCTCCTCCAGGCTCAGGGCGGACAAGGGGGGCGGCAAGGCGGCCAGGTCCATCCGCAGCTCTCGTATCTCCACGGCCTCCCGCCGCTGCCGCTCCGCCAGGTGCCCGTGCTCGTCCTGCAGCTGCAGCAGCAGCTCCTCCAGCGCTACGCACTCGCCCTGCAGCCGCTGCAGCAGCTGCCGCTGCCCGGCCAGCTCCGGCTCCAGGCGGCGCCGCATCGCCAGCACCTCGGCGCCCAGCAGCTGCAGCTGCTCCAGCTCCCGCCGCAGCCCGTCCCGCTCCAGCTCCGCTTCCAGCTTCGCCTGGCTCAGCTCCTCCAGCTGCATGCGCAGCCAGGCCAGCTCCTGCTCGGGCACCCGCAGCCCGATCAGCTCCTGCTCCCGCAGCTCCGCCAGCTCCCGCGCCAGAAAGCGGTTCTCCTCCTCCAGTTCCCGCACTCGGGACACGAAGACCCGCAGCCGGGAGTTGAGCTCCTGCAGCTCCCTCTTCTCGTCCCATCCTGCTTCCCAGCGCCGCCACATCTTGTCCGGGCTGCGTGTCGGGGCTGCTCTGGCCCCTGCGCTACCGCCGCTGCGCAGCTCCCTGCCGCCACCGCCGCCTCACCGCGGGCTCTGCTCGCC
Organism: Numida meleagris; assembly: GCF_002078875.1. Lineage (NCBI taxonomy): Eukaryota > Metazoa > Chordata > Aves > Galliformes > Numididae > Numida > Numida meleagris. The sequence goes on along the minus strand of NC_034417.1, from coordinate 16,553,164 downwards.
GCCGCCGCCGCCCGACCCAGCTCCGCCGCCAAGCGCCGCCCGTTCACCGCCCCCTCCTCCACGCTACTGCCCTGCGGCGTCCCCTGCCGGCCGCCGCGGTGCGAGCCGGGGCGCTCCGCGGGAGCCCCCAGCAGCGGCGCTGCCCTACGCCGGGCTCCCGGGAGGAGGGACAGCCCCTCCGGGACAAGCTCATTCCTCCCTCGGTGTGGGGCCGCGCTGGCTGAAGCTCAGCCTGCTTTTCCATCTCTGCGCCGCCGTAACTCTGTTTCCCGGGAGGGTTTTGTGCAGTTTGACATCCGTCGGTGACCATGCTGTGGCTCGGCCTAAGTTTAAGGCTGGAGTCAAAAGCCATTTTAGAATGCCACTTGTAAGCTGAGGAAGCCACTGAAATGCCTCCAATTTTGAGCATGTACCACGACTCATAAAATCTTTGCACAACAGAAAAGCACTCAATTTCCCAGGCTTGATGCAGGGCAGAAGCACCTGCAGCCAGCACGTCCCTGTGCCCGATTCTCCGCTGCCTTATTTTGTGCCATATATGGGCTGGATGCAGAGAAGTCCTTTCATTGACTGCACTGGGACTGAATTCGCGTGAGCTGCTCAGCAAGGAGGCAGAAAAGGTTCACCCTCTGTGCTACCTACCAAATTAGAGAAAAAGATGAGGAGTGACTCATTCCAAGTTTTTTCATCTCCCCAGGCATCCTCTTTCTCTTCTCTCTCCCTCTCTTACGCACACTTAAGTTTCACCCAGTGCAGCAGCACTGGGAGTTTTGCAGAAATTTGCAACTTTGCATCAGGCAGCCAGCTCAGCACAGCCACCAGCTCTGCATTTACTCCTCAGGACAGTGCCCAACCCAAGCTCACACTGGGAAGGAGCTGAAGTACGGCACAAGCCCTGCAGAGCTGGGGATCAGGGCACAGCCGTAGTGCATTGACAGCACTGCACACTCATTTCTGCTCTGTCACACCCCTCCTAAACCCTCCTACCCCAGCACCACATCTCCCTTCTGTCAAAAGGCCAGATTTTGGCTGCTGTCTTGCTCACCATGGAGAGTTTCCATTTAATATCAATAAAGCCTACAGGATTTAAGCCCAACCAACACAGATAAATCATTGGCTTTGGCCTAAAAATGAGCCAATTTAGCCTTGGCAGATTTGCTCTGTCAGAGGTCACCGAGAAGCTGATTTACTAAAGACACTTGCTTTTTCTTGGCCTTGTGGTCAAAATCAAGTCCCTCAGTGACACTTTAACACTTGCTGTTCTCTTAGGAGGGAAACCACTATGCTTCCGAGAGGAGGTAAGTTCCTGTGGTTTACAGGCTTTTTCTACCTCTGATGTCACTGTTATACTAAAACCCCTGAATAAAGAACTCTGGCAACCAGCGTGCTGCCCACAGCAATGTGCTGCTCTGGCAGGAGCAGGGCAGCTGGTTTAAGCAAGCTTTCCGGAGCTTACCGTAGATGTCCTGCCGAATAACTTACCAGCAGTTTGTTGTTGTTCCTCACTAACAGTCTGACTGGTTGATTGGTTTGTTGGCTGGTTTGGTTTGGTTTCGTTGGTTGGCTGTTTTCTTTTTGCTGCAGCTGTATACATAAATTTTATCTTCTGCTTTTATCTGTCTTGAAGAAAAAAACCACCATAATCTCCTTCTAGATGCTGAATAGCTTTCCATGCTAAGGAATCAACTTCTCCATGAACCTTGTCGTGTATGTTGATGTCTACTGAGCAGCCTACAGCTTGTTCCTGGGCCAGACTACAAGGCTGTTAGCAGTTTGGCAGTTTGGTACTGGGAACTACGGTCGTGGGCAAAGTTTAGGCTCTTTCTAAAGCAGAACTTGAAGTTTTCTAAACTGGATTCAAACACTCTGAAGCTCTCTGAGAACCTCTTGACATCACCAGGTATGCAGATACCTGAAATGCAAACCCATCTTTGGCATCGTTCTCCCTGAGGAGTTTAATGAAGTAATTTGCACATGCAGAAGAAGGGAAAGGGAAAGAAACCTGATGTCCTCTACCAATGTTGAGCAAATGAATAAAACCCTGAGGCTTCTGCTGCCACAGTTGTTTATCTGTCCTTGTAGGAAGAGGTGAGGTGGAGCCACAACTTTGCTATCACTGAAGATGCCTGCAGAAGAGCCTGACAGAAGAGATCGCTTTCTCAGCAGCAGATCTTTGACACAACTGAGGCAAGCTATGGCCCAGAGCCTCCCTCCTCCCCAGGTAAATCCCTGGTGCTAGGGGCAGCATCCTGCCTCTAGGAAGTAAAGCAGTTAACAGTAGCAGAGAACTGGGGAGGGAAAGGGCAGAAGGAATTCACCGTCTTCACTGCTATTTCAGTGACAGCAGAGGCAAACTGGGTCTCTGTGGTCTCCTGAGCTCTAGTGAAGGTCTTGTGCTTTCCAAAGGTTCATTACCAGCATCCTACAAATTATGTGTCACCCTAGTAACTCTTAATCCTGTTTTAGCACAGACTGTTATGCTTTCTGTCTCATCTGTGAAGTTTAAAGGATGAAGCTGTCACTGGGGAAATGTTCGGATTCTGACATTCTTGAGATAGACACAAAGAAAACATATGGCTTACTAAAAGGTGTGCAAGATGTTGTGATTCCTATTCATATGCAAGCTTCAAAACACATTTGTTTACAGATGATTCCTGCAACTAGATCAATGGAGGGATATTCCTCTGCACCTGGTGGGGAAAGAATGTGAAGTACAGTGTTTCCCATCTTCACCTTCTGGCTTTCCTGGCTACCCTGCTTTTATGATAGTGATAATAAAGTAAACATCAACCATGTGCTGCTTTAATGAACACCAGGTAATTCCACACTACTAGAGAAACACTTGGGATCTCTGCATCCCTTTTGCTGGGCCCCACCAATCTTGGAAACCCTGAAAAACTGGCTAAAATGTCACCGGGGAGGTGATGTTTCTCCATGGGCTTGAGGATCCTCTCTCTGCTTCCAGACCAGGAACATTTTTTGGCACTCCACTGCAGCATCTCCACTGTCCCCCCACTGGCTTCAGCAGGAGTTTCACAGTGTATGGATCTCTTCTGGGAGAGATGTGTAGGAAAACAATTTCAGATATGTCACCTCTGTCACGTTTTCACCCCTTTGGAGAAAACTTTGCAGATCCATTAACTGAAAGCAAGAGCTTATCTGCGGAGGTAATTTTGCTCTCCACACACGCCACAGCCCCTGCAGGCAAGCACCTTCCTTTTGTGACTTCTGGAGCAAGCATGAGCAGTAGCCTGGTTTTATTTTCGAAAGGTCTGTGAGAACAGGAGCCTTATTTGAATTGATACAGAAGGATGCTTTTTAGAAAAAGCCTCACGAATATTTACTTAAAAGACCAAAAGCACAAAGTTCTGATTGTGTTGCCTCCACAGAGGTGAGTTTTCTTCTTTTTCTGTGAGCCGTTTAATCGCTTCAGTCAGCGCAGTTTTCTGAGGAGCACTTGCAGAAGCGGTGTTCGCCTCTAGATGGTGCGTTTTGCTCAGAAGAACTTTACTCCTGGGCCTTTATATAACTTTTGCTCACTTGTCAGACAGGTTGCACTCTCCAACCAAACAAAACACGCTTTAGTATTTACTTGTTTCCTTATCTTGAGGAGCTGGTTACAGTGTAATGCAGAAATGATAAAAACGTAGTGCTTCGATGCTTCAGAAATAAGCTTGTATGGCGTGTGGCTGGATGTGCGAGGTATCTGCCCGGGAATTGGTAGTATTGCATGTTTTCTGTTTTCAATCCTGTGCTAATTTAAAACAGAATCTATTTTTTTTTTTTCTTCTAATACAATGCCTCTGGTTTTGTACTTGAATGCAAGAGATAGGGAAGTCACTTAAGCTGTTAATATCACAAGGCTAAAGCTGTTGCAATAACTAACTGTGCCCACCATACTTGTACTTCTTTTCTGTAGACAGCATAGGGTGGGGCGGAGCTATGAAGCTCTGGGGGGAAAAACACAAATTTTAGCAAGCGTGTAACATTGCCCCAAACTTCTGAAGCTCACTGGGAGCTGCAAGCTGCGTGGGCAGAGGATTTCCCATTGCTGTAGAATGATTTCCATGAGGCATGCTGCCCGAAAAGCTAAAGAACTCTCTAGATATTAATTAATTAGTTAAGACCTAGAACCTTCTTATGAGGCAGATCAAGTGATCCCAACAGACTCTTCGTGTCCCAGACCCTTTTCAGGACATCACAGGTACTCTAAAAAAGTAGTGCAATAGTTTGGTGCAGAAAATAAGCAAGATGAATGTCAGATCTGTGTCATGGGGGATGATCGTGGCTCTCTGCACTCTGAATATGGATCTTAGCAGTCACAACTCTTACAGTGATGGTGAGAGGGTGGCAGGCAGAGATGAGCTGAGCAGTGGCACGTGCATTAACCAGGGAGTTCATGTTACACTTGTGTAGAATTTAGCTGAGCTGTACTATAGACTTTGTAGAATGCGTCTATGGAAATGTCTCAGAAGAATAAGAATCCAGTCTATCATTGGAACTGTGATTCTATTTTTGTACCTCCATTTTGATAGTCTGTAGAAAAAATTGTAAGGAAGTATGTGTGAGAAGAATGAGCATCACAGCTTCTGTTATCCTTCTGTTTTAGTTCTCTAATGCTTTTCAATACTGGGGAATGCAAATAAAAGATAGACCCTGGTTAACCAAATATCCAGTATATAGTTTGAAACTTACTTAAAATACAAAGTGGTTTCCTTCTAAGTGTCAGCATTTCAGTGCACTGAAGGAACAACATGAGATAATTTAATGCCCAAATTTTGGTCACTTTAGAAAAGAAGTGGGGAGGATTTGGAGAAGAAACATCACTAGTTTTGGGTCAGGGATAAAAGCTGCTTGGGTCTGGTTGTTCTTTTGTTTGTTGGTTATTTTTTAAGAAATTGTAAGAATGTATGCTTGTCTTCACTGTTCTTGGACATAGGAACAGTACAGTTAAAGTAACTGGGAATAGAAAAGACCCCAATCTGCTTGCACTGCCCAGCTGAAATGTACAGAAAGTAATGAAATAAAAAGAATGATGAAAAAGAAATTAGATCAAAAAATCTGTTGGTCTTTCATAAGCTAAAATGTTCTTCATAACACTGGTAAGGAAATTACTCGTGCTGACTTCAATGGATCCGAGATTTTCTCCATGATTTCTAACCTGAAATTGCTGCTTTCAGAAGTGAAATAAAAAGGTCTTATGTGGAAGCAATTTTTCTAGTGCATTATGAATAATATCCACTGCTTTTATTTTACACCTCAGCTTAGCTTGTAAATAACAGCTATTTCCACTAAAAGGCTATTATGAAGTTATCTTTGATGCGGAGGCTACAGTCACAGTTCCCAAGCGTGAAAGAACACTATGGTGTATAAACACCTACTTAAATATCCTGCTTTCTCCCAGAGCAGCCCAGAGAGCAGTGAGGGCATGCCCTGGATGGCTTTGCTGCAACATGCGACATTTCACGCTCTGCTTGCAGGTCCCTGACAAAGGCACCTCACAGGAGCCAGGCTTTCATGTGGTTATCACAGGGTGTTGCTAGATGTTTTCATTTAGCTTTTTACTAGGAGTCTGCTCCTCCTGCTCGAGGAGAGTAATGCTGCGTGACCCATAAAGGCTATCTGTTCTTCTGGCCTCCAGTTCTCTCAGCCTCACACTCATGGTCTCCCACTGTCTTGGCCTTCCCCTCTTGTTGACACTTGGGCTGGACATTATCTCCTGGAGACATATGGGACCACAGCAATCACTGGTAGTTCCCTCTGGGCCTTGAAAGCTGACCCTCTTTGGGCCCCTGAAAGGCAGCAGTGCCTCTGTGATATTTTAGATTCTGGAAAACACACCTGAGCAGATGTTCATCATGTTTTTTAACAGCAGCAAAATTGGTTGTTTGCAAGAACTCCTAAAGGAAACTGGTTAGAGAGTTTGCACTTGAAGTTTGATCAGGCCTGAAGCATTCAGAGAAACCTCAGCAGTGATACTCTCTTCTTATCTGTCAACCAGGCATCTGCACAGGCTGATGTGGGGAGAAAGAAAAAATCTGCTCTCATAAATATATTACCTCTGATAGTTTTTAAGCATAAGCTTAAAAAGCCTTGAAAAGTGTCATTTTTGTAAATTCAGCAACTGAGCCATTCAAGCTGCTCAAAGCTTTGAGAGTTAACACCAGAAACATCTTTGAGTCAGACATTGTGACAATCAATTCCAAAACACAAATAATTCAATAATCTATAATAGAGCCCCACAATTAAGTTTTTATTGATCTCTGTGCTTATGATGTGTGTTTCACTCATTTCTAACAATGTATCTGGCCGTTTCACTCACTGGTGCTCATCAGGTTTAGCTCTGGTTTGGTACTGGAAAGCCAGGCCTGCCCACAAAGCAGGCTGGATCTACCATTTTGGATATTATGATTCAGCGCACGAAACAAATATGAACTAGGAACTAATGCTTAGCCATATTAGAATGATGATTTCTCACTGTGCAGAGGAATTAACACATGCAATTACTTTGTCTTTGCAGGTGTCTTGAGTCTCAGTCCAACTCTCATGTTTTGCCGCTCATTTTCTCCAATATTGAGACTACCACAGAAAGCAGAATCTCCTGGTGCCTACATCACATTTGTGAGCACCTTTGAAACAATGCTGGGACTCACTTACATTAAGAAACAAAATCATTACCACTGGATTTCTGCTCTGGGATCTTTTTTATAACATCAGAGCTCCCAACGTACTTCCTCCCTGGAGAGCAGTCTGAGCTTTGCAGATGAAGCTTGTAGCAGCAAGGATAAGGAGTACAGAACTGGAAACCCAGCACTCAGCCCTGCTTACAGCTGAGGTGAGTGCACACAGAGCAGTTGCCTCTGGATAGAGCTCTGGTAATGGAAGAGTTAGAAGGATATCATGATTTTGGGGTGTAGATGTCATTGCTCCCACAGCCTGAGTATACCTACATCTTCAGTCATACAGCAAAGGTGACTTGTGCAGGGAATTTTGTTCCCATATTTCCCTGTCTTGAGTTTCCAACAGGATTTCCTCACTAAACAATGTCAAACTGAGGCAGGTGTGGGGTGAAAGTCCTCGCAGAGGCATGTGAGGTGGTGCCAGATGTTTTGCAGGTGATGGTGTTGTTTGTGAGCAAGAGCGGAAATGGTGTGGGGAAGGGTGTGACGCTGTGCTGGTTCAGATGAGCTAAGAAAACCAGGTCATTAGGAATGCCAGGCTGCTTTGTGTTCAAGCAGAGCTGAGTATTCGGCAGCATAAGGAAGGTTTTACAGCTAAGCTGCATGCACAGCTCCACAGCCTCGCCTGGACTTTCTTAAAGATCCGGAAGCTTCATGCAAACCATCATTTTTCAAAGGAGTCGGGTGCTTGCTCAGGAGAATCCAGTTTTTTTTTTTAGGCATTTCTGAACAGAAAGATAGAGCTGTGCAAATGTACTCCTCAGCATAAAGGTCTTCTCTTAACTGGACTTCTTCACTCTCTCCCCTGTTCTCATTTCCTATCAAGCAAGCACTGCGTTCCTGCAGCATTTTGGAGGGGTGGGCTGTTCCCCGCAGCTGTTAGCTGAAAGGGCTGTGCTTCAGTCCCCATGGAAACAATTTGGAGAGTTTTTGAGCTTGTGTAGCATTGCCGTACTGTATTTCACCTCCCTTTTCACTTCCATTAGGAGTTCTGCAAAGCTTTAATTCATTAATGTTTGAAAAGCCCTGTGAGGTCCTCAAAGAAGGTGCTAGAGAGAAGCAAAGTGTTATTACCTCAGATTAACTGTTTCTGTTTTGCCCTGGAGTCACTGCTGTGCTTGCTCGCTGTGCTTGGTGAAAGCCAGAATGAGGAGCGAGGGCGTCTTGTCAGCGACGGCCTCCTGGAGAGCTCTTCTGTGCTGCAGAAAGTCACCTCGACACCGGCTGGCAGGCCAACCAAAACTTCTGTGAGGGCAGGCAGATGGGGGTACATTCTGGAAAGCTTGATACTCTGATCTTCAGGAGTAAAATGGAGGGAAATTGTAAAAGAAGATAGCAGCACAGCTCCATGATGCTCTGATGCATACCATTGCTGAACATCACAGACTGTGGGACAGAGCAGCTGAGAGCTTGCGGCACCTGTCACAACAAGAGTAATTGCTGCCACCATGGATGCAAGTGTCCTCCAGCCCCAAAGTCCTCAGCACAGAAGAACGTGGCATGTCCTTGAAGGACATACAATCTGTCATGCTCAGCACAGTTACGCTCTCTTCCACCTGTACTGTTTTCCCTGTGAGGGCAGCCACCCTTGCACCATGAAACCAGCCTGTGCAGCTGACGGGTGTCAGCACGGCTGCCTGTGCTCGGCTGCCTTCTCTGAGCAAGGCCTCTTTGAAGATACTGATGCTACTAAAATATTCAGCTACCTCAGGGATCTACATCCACCTGAGCCAGGGGCTTTCAGGTTTCTGCTCCTGATGTTAGTGGTGTGCATACAGAGCTCTGGTGTAGCTTGGAGCAGGCTGCACCCCCATGCTGTGGCCAAGCGTATCCCATACATATCTGTAATTCAGAAAATAACATGCTACAGCCTAAAGGGTCTGACATTTCTATTCTCTGCCCAGTGTCTCATCACCTTTCAGGCACCTGGTGGTCCCCAGTCTCTCCCAGATGCCTGCTAAACCATTTGTCCTTGAGGATCACTGCAGAGCTCTGGGTAAATATGCATCTGTGCACTGGGCTTTGGTGTCCCCATCCCTCACTGCTCCACTGCTTCAGTGTGTGGGAGCCCTGTCGGGTGGTTCCCCTGCAAAATCCTCCCCAGCTTTCTGCCGCAGTGGCCTCCCGTGTTGTAAAGAGGAGACTGCAGCTGCTGGCGAGGTTTTCTGAAGAGCCTGCCAACAGGCATTGTATCTGGGCTGCATTTTTCCTTCCCTTCTTCAATTCTGCTTTGTGTGTGTATGTGTGTGTGCAGCGTTGTTGTTTTAATAATGCTTTTATTTTCTTTTTAATTAATCATGGCTATCTAGGAAGTTACAAACAATAAGAAATAGCTAAACTTTCACTGCCTGCCTCATTAGGGATACAGTGAGAGAGAAGCACATCTCCCCATCTCTGCTCTTATTTCCAGCAATCACAAGAGCCTGGTTTAAACTGTTTATTTTATCATTTAAAAGAAATTGTGTCTCAGGCATGCTTTCACCAGTTTGGCATGATCAGCTGAAAACCACCATAACAAGAAACGAAAGGATCGACGTCTATCCGGGTCAGATCCTTGCCTGATAGGCTGCCCAAGCCCCAGGCCAGGCAGAGCCGATGGGGTGCAAGTCACTGCTCACTGTCACAGCAGTCTGAGGTGAGCCTGAGCCTAGTGGGTTCCCCCGAGGCATCCCCCCCAGCCTGGTGATGCCCAGCCCCTGCTTGCTTACTGTGCCCTCTCTGCAGCATGCAGCATGCTCTGCCCTCTGCCACCCTGCTTCAGGCTCCCCTTGCCCCTTCTTCATGTCCTCCCACTGTGTGATTCATTCATGGTTCAGAGATACCAGCCTGAATGGAAAAAAACTCATCAAACATTCTGTACATTTCTTAGTGACTCACAAGGGTGACCAGCTCACTCAGTCACTCACTCTCTGCCTCATAGGCTCGCTTGGCCCCCCCATGTCACTCCTGATGGTCACTGCTGTTTCTTTGCTGTTTCCTGCACGACAAATCTTGGGATGCTGCAGCAGCCCAATGCAGAACTCTCCCTCACTGACCCTGCCACACAGGACAAGGAGTGGCGGAGAGCCCTGACTGCAGCAGCCCTGCCTATGGGACTGCACAGCAGAACTGCAGTTTCTCCCTCAGCTTCTCCAGTTTGGCTACGCACAAATTACTTCGTCATTGTGGTGAAACAAATAAGGCTTCATTATCATTACCATCCTGATGGGAGTAAACAAGTTTATTTACACTTGAGCACTACTGAAGAATAAAGTCATAGAGGAAAGTTCATGGTAGGTGGCCTGTCTTTGTCGTTAGGGACGGCTTTTACCAAATCACTGCCCGCTCGGCAGGACAGGCTGCTATTCAGGCAGGCCCGGGTTAATGAAAGTACGGTGTGTGCTTGTTAAAAGGAGGACTACAACACTTGTAATCATGGGTGGTCACATTTTTATTTAATGATACGTATCTTCCCTTTCTCTGGCGTTCATTCTTAACTCTTTGCCTCCCACTTGCCCGTCCTTATGCAATGACTAATTAAGGCCTGAGTGGTAAAACCTGACACCACGTCCACAACCAGCTAAACCCACTTAACAAGTCATTTCTGTTTCTAAATAATCCTTTTGCTGACAGCCCTAAGATACCAAAAGCAAAAAGACCTCAAAGCAGAAAGGGCCCCACATGTGTAATCACTGGAGCTAAAATAATAATAAAAGGACAACTGCAAACACTCTTGTGGAGGAAAAGGCTGCAAAACAGAACAGCTTCCTTTCTTTCAAGGCCTTGCTTTGGCCCCAGTGATAAATCTGTTGGGACAAGGATACTTCAAAGCCAGAAGATTAACCCTGCCCTCACTTGCGTGAGTTCCAAAGCTTGTGTCAATGGAGTTATCCCCGGGCAGGAGAATCAGCCCTGCTGTTCTTATCTACAGACGCAAAGAAAGCTGAAGCCAGCTATGATGGGGAAAAAAAAATCTATTTATCTTTGACATGATCTTGCTGAATTCCTGAGTATATCATGCTACCCTGAGCAGCCTCCTACCCCTTCCAAACTCCCCTGTGACTTCTTATGACTGACCAGTCTGGAGTGCTCATGCCTGGATCCTGGGGAATTTCAAGCTCAGATGCCATTTTTCCATCTTCCAGCATATTACAGAGCTGCACAGGACGATATGTACGTGTATATGCCCACACACAAAGGCAGAACTCGCCATCGCTCACCTGGTGTATTAATCAGTGTGTTGCAGGCTGTTACTTGTTTCTGTGGTCATGCATAGAAGTCTACCTGCCAGCTTTTCTCGCTCCCCACAGTAATTCTTGGACTTCACCATCACTTTTAACAGAGGAGCAGGGATGTGAGAACATATTTCTCCAAGCTTTGGAAAACCCACAGCTGGATGGAAAGCTGATGCTCCAGTGCAGTGTGTGAATTATTGCCTGTCACAGAAATTAGTCACAATCATTTTCCAGAAGCATTTAAGAATATAAAAACCCAAATTACAAGCAGTTTTGGAATGGGGAAGGTTCCCTACTCCCTTCTGCCTGTCCTAAGCGGACAGAGAAAATGCTTAAGGAAAAGCTTTGTGCGACGCTCTGACTTAGGTGCAGTTCCTCTCTTTGGTTTCCTTATGGGTCAGAGGAGACCCATTGAGCATGGCTCCTGCCCTGCTCTCATTCCATACTCTCTGAGCCCAGGAGGGACTGAGAACTCCTGCTCCCACATCCCTGTCTGAGGCCTGGGACAGCAGAGCAGGAGGAGCCCGCTGCTAAGGGAGAGCAACAGGGGCATCGCTACTGTTGACATGAGCATGTCCCCACCTGCCCAGTGCTCCCAGCACTCTCTGGCCCTACTTCAAATTCTGCTTAAAAGTGTATTTATTATTCTAGAGGAAACAGTCTGCTGGCTGCACGAGTTGTGATAAGAGGGTGAATGATGGACTTCTGGTACACTGGAGCCTCCATATATGGTGGGCTGGGCTAGGAAAATCCAGGTATCTAAAGGCGTAATTCAGCCAAGCAATTAGCTGCGCTGAAGGGTTTAGTAGGGCTGCAAGCCTTTGGCCCTGAGCTCACATCTCCCCTTGCCCAAATGCACAGTGCTCAACAGATGTGGGCAACGTGTCCAGGGCACCTCATCCCCAGTTTACTTGCATAAACCTGAGGCATGAAAACATGAGTATCAGAGGGAATGCTGGCATAAATAAGGAGAGCAGGTGAAGTGTCACCAGGATAAGCCAAACTGCTGCTGAGGCTGCAGGTGGCAAATGAGACAGTGTTGCCTCTGAAGCAGAGAATACAGATAGAGTTATTAAATAAATATGCTAAGATAATGGGCAATGCTAACCATGTGAATAACTAATACTTGCTGCTTAAATATTGTTAACCCCGCTGAGTGCTTTACACATATCAGCAACCAAACCGGGAGCCCTGCTGGCCTCCCCAGCAGGAGGCAAACCAAGACCCAGAGAGCCAGGGCTCCTGCTGCCAGCTGACATCCCTCAGCCTGGGAGCTCAACTAGAGGGAATACTTCAAAAAAAAAAAAAAAAAAAAAAAAGCTAGGAAAGTGTGTTGGTTTTCATTTATTTATTTATTTTGAGTGACGGAAACTGTCTCTGAGTATAAAGGAGGAAGAAATTCACGTGAAGAAAATTCAAAGCGAGTCCTGAACCTCTCACCTTGCTGACTCCTCTGTTCAGTGGCAGAAACAAACCCAAGTGGGGACTCAGAAACAGCTGAGATCTCCCATGAGCCATGCACTTACTAAAGGCAGCCCTGGGGGTTTCCCTTCACCTTTATCTCTTTCTTTTCTGCCATTTTTCCCATCAATTAGAGAAGGCAATGAGGAGTTGTCAGTGGTGTGAGGGTTAATGAACAAAAGCTTGCACCTTGCTGCAGTGAGGCAAAAACCTCTGAGTCTTCGTGTTGTCACAAAGGTGTTGCTGAGCTTACAGTGCATGAAATATCCCAGAACTCCTGCAAACTGCAGGATTTACATTTGCAGGCTATAATTACGGAGTCTCCAGCACCCTCCCACACTGTGCAATGCTTCCACAGGCGAGAGCAGCCAAACACCTGTCTCAGGCTCCCATGGGTTTGCAGGTCCCTGCTCGCGCCAGGCTCAGCTGCTGCAGGAGCCAGCTACCCTTTCCTGCAGCCCTCCTGTATGGCTGGGTCACAGCAGGCAGTCAGACGGGGATTTCGGTGTGGGACATCAATTCCGCCCCAGAGCACTGTCAGTGTGGTTAGGTTTACAAACAGGTGCTCACAGACAGGTTTATTCAATGCCACTTTGTAGTCATTGTGATGACTGGCTTGAACACAAGTGCTAGGGGCTCCGGGCACAGAAGTTTCGAGAGCTTCACTGGGGCCAGGCAGCACTGGGTTTGCAGAAGCCAGGTTCCCACTGCTGTGTGCTGCAGGGTCTCCCCCAGCACCTTGTTGTGAAGCTGGTTACAAGCTGATGTCATGGGAGGCTCTGCCCAGACTGGCACAGGCAGGTTGCTCCACAGAGGTGCACCTCTCTGCCCCCCAGGCACTTTCTGGAGAGCCCTTCCACAGCATCCTCCCCTCCCAGCCCCCACAGCCGAGTAGTTCTTGCTCCCTCCTCGCAGTCTTCAAGTCATGGCAGTGCTAATGCCAGATCCAGAAGAGATGGCTAGCGAGAGAGAAGCTCCCCGGCACCTTGCTGAGCAGCACCTGGCTCACAGAGGGGAAGGAAGAGCTCACGGCCCACACCCAGGGCCATCTTGGGAATGCAGCCTCAGTGCTTACCCAACAAATGCCATGTGCCAATTGGGGTAAATGTGGAGGCTGTAGCTCTCAGGGAGGACCACAACCACCAGCTGAAATGAAGCAGCACTGGGCGGAGGTGGTGTGTGGGCAGTGACACCTCAGATGAGTGGATTCATGCCAAGGAAGAGCCTCAGTTCCTTATGTCTAATCCACGTGTGCTCCATCTTTTGTATCCCCTAGCATTGGTCTGCACATGCATCCTCCACATCCTGGAGGAGCAGAGGTAACTGGTGGGACACACACTGGTTCCTGATGGCAGCCCAGGTCCATCTGTCCTGCTGTGACCCTGTCTAAGCTTTCCAAGTCATGTTTGTCTTAGTGTGCTCTGCCTGGATTTGGCCTGACGTCAAACACCCCAAACATGACTCGCAGCTACTGTTACTCGTTATCACTGTAGCTGTTACTTTATTAGCCTTCAACAGTTGGTCCTCCGGTGTTACGCTCTGAAATGACTAATGCCGAACCCAGTAAAGAGCATCTGACATTGCTGTGTGTGAATAGCTGCTGTAGGCTTAGCAGGCAGCCATATGACATGTCATGTGGCAAGTGGATATACCCCCAGTAAGTTCAGTGTGTGTCCCATAATCCTGCTCCAAGGGCACCCGTTACGTCAGCTCTCTGCAGTGGCTGCAGGACTCCCCAGGAACATGGCATGGGAGCTCTGGCAGTCAGGGAATTCCCCTTTTGCCACCCAAACCACAGGGCAGCAGCTGGTGTTGAGCATGAGATAAGACATGTGCACAGCTCATAGAGAGAGCTTTCCTTTTGCCACTGCCAGAAGAGCACAAATTGTTCCTTTGTCATCTCGTGTGCTCTCTCTTGCTTTAGCTCACTCACTTCTATCTTTATGACACCCAAACTGAAACTGAGGTGTGGGTGACCCAACCAAGGTCCTTGGAGCAGCTGCAGGCCCCCGCAGCAGCCCTGGCCCGAAAGCACCGCCAGGTCCCCCGCTCAGCCCTTGCTCTTCCCTGTGCTCTGCAAAATCCTCCCCTCTCCTGCTTGCTCTTGGGTGCCTCCTTCTGCAGTCGCATGAAACCCTCATGATCCTGCAGTGCACACGCCATTTGCTCCCCTGCATTGTTCCCCCAGTGGATATTTATTTGAAGGGTTTCATTAAATTATCTCACCAGCATCACTTGGTACACAACTACAAATTAATTCAGTTTGCATTTTGGCTGACCTAATATTCATTATATTCCAGTCAAGTGCATGTGTTTTCTATTTGACAGTTGGTTCCATGATAAGATACGTGGTCCAAAGTACTACACTTAGGAATAGGAGTAATATTTACAGACACTCCATGCAAATACTGCAATTACCTGATTAATTACAGCCCTTACATTTGGTTCTGGAGATTGCACTCTTATCCCTCCTTTCTCCCGCTCTTTCCCAGTTGCCATATCTGTTTATAGTAGACGTGAATAGCTTTCAGATCTGTGTAAATGAAGCAAATCTGTCTCTATAAAACCTAAGCACTACGTGGTTGCACAGAACCGCCTCCCATTCCCCATCACTGTGCTCACCCATGGCAGCTTGGTGTGGCTGAAGTGCACTGAGCAGCTCCAGTGCTGCGCTTCTGCAGCATCCTCAGTCCAAGGAGGTGGAAATCAGAGCCCAAATGTGGAAAGGAAAGTCAAGAGGGACTTGGAAACAGCGTTAAACATGCAGGAGTGCTGTAACTGCAGTTCTCCTTAAACACAGAAAATAAGCCAGCTGCAGTGGGATCGACAGACAGACCCCTGCACGAGGAAACGTTGCATTTCCACAGCATTTTGTATCCTGGGATCAAAAAGCGCCTTTAAAACCTCCATGCCACCAAGCCTAAAAGCAGCCACTGAAATCAGCTGCCTGTATGACACACATTACCAGCCACATTTTATGTTCTTGTGTTCGTGTGAAATTAGCAGACAGGGTTCGGGCAGAAGCACTTGGCTTTTTTCTTGATGCTGTCTGTGGCCCCTCTGCTGACACCAGTGAAGTCAGCCCTGGCACAGCTGCCAGCTGGAGGAAATAGTTGGGAAACAGAGGTGAAGCACTGGAAACTGCTCCTGGCTGGTTGGCAGCTCTGGACAAATGGGCCTTGCTAGGGAGATCTCAACACAGAAAATACTGGAAAGGAGCACGAGAGCTCAAATGTTCCCCACCTCCCAGCTCATGCATTTTGTCTTACCCATAACCGCTTCGTCCTCCCTCTGCCATTTTGGCCTCCTCTTGCTCACCCTCTGCTGCTCGCAGCCTGCCGCAGGTGCGGCTCTTCCCTGCCACCTCTTCCCACAGCCTCTGCCAAGCGGGGCTTCCTGCCCCCTGCCAGGAGCTTTCCTGGGGGCTTCCCTTTATGCTTAAGCGCCCTGCAGTCAGGAATCCTGCAGCAGTGCAGTTTCGTTATCTGCATGCCAAATCCATCACCGAGCCGATCTCCAAGGTGAAATAAAAACATGCATTACAAATGAAATGCTCTATTGCTCTCCTTTGCCTCCTGCGATCACCGTCACTGGAGATCTTCGCGGTTAGTGTGAAAGACAGCTCTTCGCTACTAATTAACATCTCAAAGTATTCCTCTCTCACCCTGCCACCATGATGCAGGGTCTGCTAGAGCCCGGGCTGTTTCTTGAAATAATTCAATACTTGAGAAACATCAGAGGGCTCCCTGTAATCCCACAGAATTGTCCTCAAGCTGCATCCTGCTGCTGATGCATTAAGCTCTGCAGAGGCTGGCTCAGGTCTTCAACTAGATTTAGCTCTCAGAAAGCACCTTTCCAAACACAGCATGTCTGATTTTACAGGCAGAATTTTGTTTCTTGCAACAGTAAATAGTCTGGCCAAAGAAAACACTGTGCTGCACGCGTCACCTGTGGAAAGTCACTGAGCGTACCTGTGCTTCCAGTTCCTTGTTGGAATCCCACACTTTCTTTGTATAGCTCATAAACAGCTGGATACAGATATTGTCTTTACTCTGTGTATCTGCTGTGCTTGGTACACAAGCCTAAGTTCTCAGTCTCTTCTTGTGTCCTGCAAAATCCATAAACCATAGTTCACAACCACAGTTTTCCATACAAGCATGGGGTAACCTGGGGCACCAGGTGACTTGCGGAATTCCTCAGGAGAGGCTGCATGTTCCCGCATGCATTGGCACCAGGGGCAAGTTTGTGTGTCCCCATCCTGGCAACAAGCCTGCAAAATTGGGGAAATCCCATTCCCTGTAAGCTGCCTTCCATATCCTCAGGGTTTCAAACCGTATGGATGGCTCAGGGGAGCCCCTACCCACCTGTGGCTGCTGGTTGGTACCTGGAGATGAGAGCAAGTGGCAGGATGGAGATACCAAAGCCCTGAAGTAGGACAGCACCATGCCTCTGATAAGGACCAGAGAGCCCATGGGTGAGTCACTGCTGGGCTGCTACAAAACTCTCCCCTGCCTGGACATTGCTGAGTGTGCGTTTGGCAATGGAGGAGTAGGAAGCACTGTTCTTGACTTTTGTAAATGAGTATGGCTCCAACACCCTCACCTGCAGCAAACACCTACTTGATTCTTGAGCACCTATCACTTTCACATCTACACATGCTGTATGAGAACAGGAATCTGGGATCTCCCACCAAAAACTGCCTCAGCCTCAAGTTTAGCCCAAACTTGCCATAACTTCCAAGATCTTGCTCATGGTCCAAGATGGAAAGAGGTAGGTCTTAGTTGTTACTAGTACCTCTGGGAGCATGAGCCTTGGAGAAATAATCACAGTTTTGGGAGCAGATAATGACAGAATGGTAAATTACATAATCTCCCGTAAACGGAGCCCATTCGTAGCCCAATTACCCGTCCCAGAAGCACCATGCAATTGATTGCAGGGTTATATAAAGGGCTTTTCATTAGTCAGAGAGCCACAAAGGGAGCTTTTTCCAAGTCTTCCTTGGGATTACTTAACCATCACTCTGGACAAGACCAGCAGAGCATCACTTGGATGGGTAGGAACAATGTCTACCGTCTCTTCTCAAGCACGTCCGTGCCCTTCAGCCTCCCTGTGGGACAGCTGCTGCAGCTCCTGTACTAGCTGGGGCTGCCCAGAGCCGAGCCCCAAATAGGGCAGGTCCAACCTGCACTGCTGGGGCCAGAAACTTATGCAGAGATGCTGGGGGTTAGAGCATGGTCACCGCTTGGATGAAAAATATAATGCCCTACAAGCTGTACTGCACACAGCAAGACAACTGCAGCTGCAGCAAACAGCAGAGATCCTTCTCTCTCTTCATCATGTCAGGGATGTGCAGGTTTTTCTGCTCTCCCCAGCCTGTTGTATATAGCAGACACCAAGCATGTGTGCCAGCAATACTGTAACTGCAGCAGTGCCACCATGCTGAAGAACGTGGCCAAGGACGCAGGTCCCACCCTTCCCACAGCTCAGCTGCCTGGCGGAGCGCTTCTCCACGGCACAGCTAGCAGCAGCACGTGTACCACACCGCTTCATTCATCCAGCTTGCGTCTGGTATTGCAGACTATCAAAGAGCAGACAGGAGGAAGACTATCAAAGAACAAGTTCCTATTCACTTGTCATCTAGAAACAGTAACCTATTTTAGGTGCAATAAGAGAAAAAGTCCTGCGGGGGGTTGTTCCTTGGCTTTCACTGCCACTCATTTTAAAATCTCCCCTGGCCTCTCCCCTGTGACTGCCTGGGTGCAATGCTGGCCATTTCACAGTGCACCAAATTTGGTGTCTTCCCTCCCCTGGCAGGAATGACAATGCAAACAAAAATAGATAATGCATTTAAAAAATCTACAGTGGATCGTCATGGCAATAAATAATTGTAGCATGTTGCCATAGTAACTCTAGCTGTATTAAAGAGAGGCCTATCTGCAGTTTAGCTAAATTTAGTTGTTCCAAACTATTAAAAATATTTTCAAGAACTCTGGTAACTCTTTAAAAAAATGTTTAGGGTTGAAAAAAATTATTGAATATCATCTTCATTCATGATTTTGTTCTGACTCCATATACCAAATGTACTTCATCACTGAAGTTATCAGTGCCATGCAACCAACATAAAAGCCAGAAAGCTGAGGAAGACACTGAGGATTTTGCTGTTTCCCACATGGCCAAGCCATTCCACCCGCATGTTTGGGGTCTGACAATGTGTGGTTTCTGTTGTACTGACTGCAATAGGAACTTGCCATGGGCCTCTGGAGCCAGGGCTTCCCACCCAAAACTCAAAACCCACCATCTACCTGCCTCATCTTCAGATTTGGGCTTCTAATTTCCAAGCTTATCTCATGCTACAACGAGAATGAGAAACAAGACTGCTGTGGCTCCATCCCGCACATGGTCTGGCAGCCGCAGACCTCCCTCATTCCGCTGGGACCGCTTCTGTCCATCCCGGGAATGTCTCATCTGTATTTGGCTAAGGCAGAGGGGCTGAAGGATGCACTTTTAATAAATTGCAAAATAGTTCACGGAACATTTTGGCATAGCTAGTTGTTTTGCTGTCAGCTGGTGACATGGTGCTAATGGCACAACAAATTACAGCTGCTGCAGGATGGGGTAGCAAGGCAATAGCCCTTGTCCATAACCAAAGCTGAGTTTCCAAAAGGCACTTTTTAGCCCGTATAATTCTCTACATCTCACAAGAAAAAAAAAAAGCAAGTCACTTCATTGATTTTCCATTGAAAAGAGACTGCAACTGCAGCTCACAAAAAACTTGGACTGAACCAGAACGTGCAGCTCCGCAGGAAGAAATACCCGAACTCCATGCTGCTGCACGATTTAGGGAAAACAGAACCGTGCCTTCTTGCTTCAATACAAAACCAGAAAAAAAACATTTTGAGTGCTCTTTAGCACATCACTGCCTGTAATTATGGAAGTTTTCCTCTTTATGCACCCTGAAAATCTCTTGAAGTCAAGAAGAGGCCAAGAAACACGGCCGCGAGCGCCCAGTTGGAAGAGCGACCGTGCGGTTACAGCACTGAGCACAGCCCCAGAGCTCTGCTCAACACTTACCCTGAACTTTTAGTAGGACCTTGGGGAAAATCACCTGCAAATGTTCTTCTGCTGTAGTTTCCAAGCTGCAAAACAAGACTAATGCATTTACCTCTCACCCTTTGATCTAGCTGGGCAGCTCAGCACAGCAAGGCATCGTGTTTTGCTGGTACATTTGCGCAGCACCCAGTGTGTTGCAGTCCAAACCCCCTTTGAGACACACACCCTGACAAGACACAGCCAGTGGTAACTCTCTGGTGCTGCTTTTCTTCAGCTTGACAGCAGCGTTGTGCTTGCTAGTTGGTTTCTACTTCCCCACAGCCCCATGCTCTGGTGTAATCAAAGGAGTGTATTTCTAAGTACTTGCTCGGAGGTTGCCACTGACAGACTGCAAAACTTGGTGCTGGCAGCTGGGTTATGAGCCTCCTTCTGCAACAGATGCTGCCCACAGTGTGGGGAGCTCCCTGGCAGCATCCTCAGCTGCAGCCTCAGCTGCACCCCTCCCAGCCTGGGCTCTGTTATCACTCCTCTGACTGTGCCGATGTGAGCTGGAGACATCCCAGCCCACCACCCACCGCCCTCTCAGCCCTGGCAGGAACTCATCAAGGTTGCCCTGCAAACCCAAAGCGGCTGCAGGGAATGGTGAGGAGCAGTGCTGTTTACATAGGGCCGTAGCCAGTTTTCAGAAGCAGAACATACAACAAGGATGGAAAGGCTCAGCCCTGGGCAGGGAAGGGAAATTCGTTACCTTGAGAGTCATTGGGCGTTGCGAAGCCTGGCATTTCACTCCTCCATCCTCTGCCCAGCAGGATTCCCTGTGCCCTCATTCACATTTAGAACTATGAAGGAGAGAGCAGGATCCTGTATCGCTTATGGTCTGTTGTACACTGTGGATACAGCATCTAAATTAGGTTTAAAAATAGACCACTTTTTTTTCTTGTTGTAAACAGAAGTTATTATCTCATGGAAACATTTAACCTCAAATGGAACCTCATCTAATTTTTGCTGTGTTTATTATAGCCTGTGAAAAATGAATGAGTGCCACTGATATAACTCCATACGATTATTGAGCTGCAATGGGCCAGCTGGAAAAGATTCAGCAGTTTGGATAAAGAAACAAAAGTTCTAATATTGTGCTGATCTTTACTGGACAGTCCTAACCTCCGGGGCAGGAAATGCTGGGACCATCCTTCCTCATGGAGTTGTGTTGGGTTTGCCCTGGTTGTGGCTGCCCACGGGAAACACAAGAGCCGATGGCAAAAACACACGGCAGACTGAACTGTCACTAACTGATGTGCAAAAAAAGAGAATTAAGAAACACTGGTTTCACACTTTTATTTTTGTCATGATCTTAAGATGTCTGTAATGCCACGTGTTAGTATTCATAGTTCGTTTTTCGGTGCGTTTAAATAATATATACAGTTATTTACCTAAAACTGTGATGGAAGTTTTTGCCTGATTCTGAAGAAAGGGGCAATTTCAGCTTAATGTCATTTGCGCTAGTAGCTTTGCTGTCACAAAATAATAGTTTAAGCCAATCGTACCAATCCTGCGAGCAGCTCCTGAAAAGGGGTGTGTTATTTAGGTTGGCAAATCCCATGGGGTTGACTCCTCAGGGGGGGGCAGCAGACCCCCACTGCCACTAACCCTGCTGCTGGGCTTTGCCGACAGGGAAACCTCGTTAGTTCTTGCAGCATGCATTCAG
Source organism: Numida meleagris (assembly GCF_002078875.1). NCBI lineage: Eukaryota > Metazoa > Chordata > Aves > Galliformes > Numididae > Numida > Numida meleagris. The sequence continues at coordinate 16,532,054 of NC_034417.1, read as the reverse complement.
AGTGGCTCCACTGGAGTTTTTTTCATAGCCCTGGTTACTGGTAACCCATGTAATGGGCACGAAAGTCCAGAATTTGTTCCTTTTAAAACCTGTTCTCCATCACTGAGACGTCTGGCATCTTTAAAAGCAAGTCATCTTCACATTGCTTCTTGCAAATTAAAACCAAATAACAATAATTCAAATAGTAATAATAATAAAGTATGAGTTCAAGGCAATTCAAGATGATCAGTTTTACAAGTTGGATTTCTGTGAAGGAAACAGATGCAGTTCCCAAACACTCACCTTCTCCCTCACCTCTCAGTGCCTGCGTGCAGATATAAGCCCTGCATGTAGCAGAGCTACTCCTGGTCTATTCTTGTAGTGCTGAGATGGAGATCAAGCCCACTGCAGCGCAAAGCTTAATAATGCCCATCTTCAGTTAATTCCTGTTACGCTCAATGGAAAACACACCTTGTGAAAAGTCCAGGTGCGGGACCATTTGTTACAAAGACTACGCAGAAATCTATTGGAAAATTCAATGTGTTTAATTCCACTTACTGGCTTTTCCCTTAAAAGTCCTAAATTGGAAAAACGTGTTCATTCTAAAGAGGAAACAAAGAAAACACTACAACGTTTTGTTAGCCCAAAACCGAGGAAATATCTGCATCGCTCTCTGGACAGTTGCTGGGTGCATCGTTTGTGAAGTGGTGTAACTGTAACAAGTGATGTGCGGTCTAGATAATTTTTACATTACATCTGTGCTTAAAAATAATTTAATTTTAGAAGGGAAAAATAGTTGCTAAGGAACCAGTTACAAACTCCTGGCTGGTTCTTCGTGAAGTGCACAGACAAATATTTCTATTGAAGCCGTTAGAACTATTCCAGAGAAGAAATTAAATGCTGTAAATAGAAGAACAGTTTTACTGTTCTCTTCACATTAGAGTTTTCATACTTTTACATGCGTTACTTTGGGGGCAGGAATAAGTCTTGCTTAATTTCAGTAATGCAATAAAAAATTTTAATTTAGGATGTGGGCAAGATTCTTAATATGGAAATAACTAAATAACAGCCTGTTTTTTTTTTTCCCAAACAATAAAATAAAATATATGAATAATCAAAAGAGCTACATATGATGAAAACAGAGATAACTGTCTGCAAGACATCCTCATTATCAGTTACATTCTTTAATAATTTTATTACTTTTAGGACAATGGCATTTAATGTTTGGGTGGCTAAGCAAAACAGAGATTAGTTTGTATTTTGCCATAAAACACTATCTAATATCTTGGGTTCTTTTTTATCTTCTATTCTAAAACAGCCAGAAATGAGGAACAGTTCAGTGCCTTGTGCTCATTTATTTACCAAAGCATATTATTTCAACAGCTAGGCAGGGGCTGCGTTCTCTTTGTGGGCTCCCAAACACCCAGGGCTCGTGATTACTTTGAGGTCATAAAAAAAGGAATTGGCAATGAAGCCACTGAGATGCCAGCATCTCCCCGTGAGTGACACAGCTGCAGATGCCTAAGGGATGGGAGCCCTGCTGCCTGTCTGGGCTGCCCCTGTTGTACTCCTAAGTGCAACCAAACCGGATTATTTGAATGTGCATCTTTGATAATCTGCCAGAAATATGTACGACAGAACCCCCAAGGTGGCTGTGGTGCCAGTCGCCTAGCCCCAGCCTCCTCTCTTCCCACACAGTGTTCTAAGCCCTTTGAAAAGTGCTCTCCTCAGCTCTCTGGTACAGCACAATTCTCCTTCTGGCACCTTGAATCTTCATTGCCATCATCTCTGTCTAGCAGCATCACTGCAGCTTTGGGTGCTCCTGTGAAGCAGAGCTGGGGCAGAAAGCTCCCAGGGGTGTGTCCATGTCACACCTTCACATTTCTGAGCATCCCGAGCTGCAGGGTTGAGAGGCAGAGCTAGAATAGAGGGTGTAGTGCTGGTGCTCAGGAAAATCTCTTTGCACCCCAAATAAATTCCATTCCCACTGAAAGACAGACAGAGCTGCTCTTAGCAGGCACTGCGCTTCCCAGCCTGCTGGGACATTGCCAGCATTTGTCTTGATGTCAAAAAGTGTGAGTGCTTCGTCATAAAAATAGTGTGGGAAGTGATTCAGCCAAAGTGAAATACTAAAAGAGAGAATGATTTTCAAATTTCTATTTCTTTTCCGTCTGCTTAATGCAGAAAACAGTAAGAAACAACCAAACTTTATATCATCCTGAGAACTGGCTCCAGATGAAAGAAAAGATGTGTGTGTAGGAGCATGCAGTCTCCACCTGATGGTATCTGCATGGAAGAGATGAGAAGAGTCAGCTACTGCTCCACAGCAAGTGAAAAAAGGTTTACAGCTGATCCCCAAAAATGAATTTAGGAGAGTCCTTTGAAGACTAAGTGTCATTCTCCGCTGTAGAGTGAACCTGCTTGTGAGTTGTGGCTGTACAATTGTTCATAACACCATGCTGGTCACCCAGCACAAGGGGAAGGAGCCCACGAGGAGGCTGGGCTGCCAGGGCTTCAAGTCCTGGGCTCGTCCCTTGTTTTGCAAAGCGCCGAAGCACTTGCTGACTTGGGGTTAAGGAAGGTGGAGGCACCGAAGGAACCTTCTTGACTCATGATGTTTTCCAGCCTGGCTTGTTTGTTTTCATTGTGAACATGAGTCCTGTTTATCCTGATCAAAGATGGCAAAATCAACAACAACATCATGCAGACAGGGACTTGCAAAATTCCTAGCGAAGACACAACTGTGCCCAGACCTGCAGCTCCTGCTCTTCCCACAGTCTTCTTCCTTTCTGCCGTTGCTCAGAGCTCCTGCCTCACCCATAGCCCTGCTCTGCCCTGGCTGCCAGGGAGACTCCATCCTCCTGTCGCTTTTCTCCAGAGTGGCAAAATGGAAACCAAATTTCCCTGCATTCACTGCGCTAGGATCTGCCCAGCTTGTGAGGGCCCGAGACAAGCAGGAAACCCACCAGGATGGTCAGGAGATTGCCTCAGCACGCAGCGGGTGGGTTTCTGCACAGCCCTGGAGCACAACCGCTTCTGGTCCAACGAGAGCAGCACCATCGAGATTAAGATCTTCCATCTACTCCAGCCTCCAGAAAGCTTCTGAGCACGCACTCCTCACAAGAGCCACTGCAGACACCCAGAGCATGCCCTAACAGCAGAATGAAAGCTGTGTAGTTATGCAAAATCCATCTGCAGTTTACGGGCATGATGCAATGGTCCAACCCCAAGCAGCCCTTGCACAGGCTGCGGAGAGGCTGCAGCACTGAGGACCCGACCTCAAGCAGTGTAAGGGGCTCAAACAGCCCTGCCTCCTCCCAGGAACATGACAAAAGGCAATACCCTTTTTTTCCTGGAAAGTCTTTGCTCCCTGGGTCCAATTTCAATTGTTTAAGTGCAGAAGACCCACTAAGCTGCTCGTGTCCGTCTGAAGCCTGTGGCAGGTTCCCCAGCTCACGGCAAGGGCAATTTCGTACATGGAAGGCGCTGAATGAAATGCTGCTCACGCAAAGGGAAATTTGCCAGGGGATGCCCACCTGTGCCCTCGCCCCAGCATTCCCAGCACCGCGGAGGAGCTCCCAACAAACACGCCCTCACTACCAGCGCGCACCTCGCATTTCCTCCTCCCTCAGTATCCCAGCCTGGGAGAGGTTATCAGACAATAGCTCCACGTATCAAAGCAAAACAAAGCAACCCGGGCGCAGCACGCCGGCAGCTGTGCGGGCAGGGAGAGAGGAGCGAGCCCGCAGCCGGAGGCAGCAGCTCTGCGGAGCGGCGCGGCGCAGCGCGGGTTGGAACACCCGAGCAGCGGGGCCGAGCCTGGCTGCGGGCATCGCCGTTTGGGATTTTTCCTCCCTTTGTTCTGGACGAAGCAAGGTTTTCAGCGAGGCTCCGGGTTTCGAGGGGTGAGATCCAGCCCGGCTCTTGCCGCGAACGCCGAGGAGGCCCCATATGTCATGGGCAAAGTATGCGGCCCTAAAAGCCCTAAAAGCCGGCGTGGAGCGGGAGCGGGTGGGAGCGGGACCCTGAGGGAGCCCTGGGGCTCGGGGCTGGTGGGGAGCCCCTGCCCGGGGGAAGCGGGCACCACGCGTGGGCCCCCCGCGAGGAATTCCTGCGGATTTGACATTTGCCAGGGCCCCGCCGTTCCCAGCCCACGCACGCTCGCCGCGCATCTCCGCTCTCGACCTGGAGGAAGAAATTGATTTCTTCCGATGGAAACATCCCTAAAGTGACAAAAGGTTTTCTCGTTTCGCCGCCCCCGCACCAGCAAGCCATGCGGACCGCGCGGCGTGCGGCCGAGCGCCGGCTGCGCACACAGCCGCACACTCGCATCTCTGAGTCACAGCTCTGCGGCTCCCGCATATGGTCCGCACGCTCTGCAGCTCCTGCTCCTGACTCACTCGCTCGGCACCGAGCAAAGAAATCGTTTCAGCCCGAGGTAGCGAACGACACGAACGTTGCCATTGCCGCCTCCCAGGGACGAGGGAAAGCTGCGCAGCCCGACCCGATCCCGCGGCGTGGGTCCGCTGCCGTCCCACGCGAGTCCTCTTCTGCTTGTCAGCATCCTGAAATTGCCTTCGGTCTGATCTTTGCAGTGGTCAAAAAATTAGTGTCTAAGATGACTAAAAATGAAAGAGATAAGAGGAATACTTTCCTCTTCCCAGATTGTTTGCCCGGTTCATTCGATATCGCTTTGTGGATGGGGTGTTTGATTTCAGTGTTTCCACTCTGCGGTCACTTGGGTAGTTTCCTTTTGTTCCTCACACGGTTTTCTTTTCATAGTGATGCAAAGAGAGAAAGAGATAAACCTTTAAAATGTGATGGCTGAAGCCACAAGAATTGGCAGTGGGACTCACTCATGTCAAGCCATGGAAACCAAAGCTGGCCAGCTACGCAATAAAGAAAGGAGAATTTAGTTTGGAATTGGTTAAATTGCCAACAGGCATTCTGTTAGATGAGCTCTCAGTCAGGTCTGTGGTGTCAGGTTTGCCTGACATTTAGTTTGCATTTTTATTTTTTCAGTTTTAAAATGATTAAATGGTTTAAAATGTGGGCAGCGTTAGTTCAGCTCTCCTTATAGAGGAAAAAACTCCACGTTGTCCAAAGGGCATCATCTAGAATTGTTCAACAGCAGCCCCATACAAATGCTGCTCTCAGTTGAGAGCTGGGTTCCCAGCACTTCTCTCTGTACATTCTCAATTCGAAGGCTGGAAATGCTTCTCCTCCATAACTGAGCAAACAGACTTTTAAAAAAAAAAGAAGGAACCTGAGAACGTATTCAAATAGCTCTGTTTAACCCCTGTACTTTTTATTTAAAATGTAATATGAAATTCAAAGCCATTTAATTAATTAGAAATTGTAACACTTAAGCATGTACAGCAGAATTATCAAAAGGGATGCTGCAGCCATTAAATAATCAAATAGCAATGCCATTAAGTAAGTAATTAGTATGTGCAATAAATGGCTAGACTGTGTTAATGAGATCTCTCATATACCCTAAGTAGGGTCCGATCCTTCCGTGCTGCACAGGAAAAACCACCCAGTGTTCTTGGTTCTCTGCTGAGAAATGAGAGAGCTTCCTTCCCTTTCTGAGGACGTGCCCTGCGTGCGCAGCATCCTCCATCCAGCCCCCGTACCAGCACCGTGCTCTCAGCAGTCCCTTGCCTAGAAAATGCTCCCAGGAAGTCCTGGGAATGCTGGCTAAGGAGGAAATCTGCATCCTTTTCCCATAGCATTCATGGGTGAAGCACTACCACAGTCCCTGGTAGTACAGCTGGGGGCAATGGTTTCTGCCTTCAAACTATTGACTCGTGGTGAAGCATGCAGTGCTGGCAGCTCACAGCCTCCTCACTGATGGCTCTTCCACTGCTCCATGTGGAACCTGGGAAAGCGGGGCACTGATGTAAGCAAGGGCGATAAATCAGGTGAATTAAAAAAAAAAAAAGTAAGTGGAAAAGCACAAATGTTCTCTGATCAGAAACAAGTTCTATGGAAGAATTCATGGCAGTGTTGAGAGAAGGATGCTTCAAGCAGCATGCAGGCAACGGGTCCTGAAAGCTCCCTCGACACGTTGCGGTGGGACGGCATCACCTCGAGCTGCAGCAGCACCTCACTGTGCCTGGTGCAAGTGCAGGGCCCAGTACCAGGAGAATTAATTATGTTGGGTGCGAACAGGGCAGAAGAAGTGTCTTGGCCAAAGCTGCCAAACAGGGCAAGTTAAAGCTCAGCTATCTGGAATCCTTCTCTGGAGATGCCTCTTTGGACCATGCTTTCCCATTAAGCAACCCCACAGAGAGAGGACAAGCGACAATATTTTTTATTTGGAAAGCCTGAGCCCTTTCTTACACAGGCACAGCTGCCTTGGCATCAGGCTGAACAGCGTATCTGCTCACCAGGAAAAAAGCCAGGAAATGAGGCTCGAGAGCAACCCAGCTCCTTTCTCAAGTGACTTCCAATCTTGACTGTGTACCGTCTACCACACTGGCTCTGCAGAAATTAGCCCAGGCTGTGCACATTCCTGGGAGCCGGTACCACCAGACAATGTAACACTAATTAGGCAGTACCAAGGCAACTGTTTACAAGTCTCTTCCAAATGCCTCCCTTGCGTTTGCACCCTCCTACTGCAAAGGCAATATTTAGTAGAAGTGTCCTAGGTATAATTCTCAGGTGGCTTATTTAAATGTCAGTCAGCCCAACAGAAGTACACTGTGAACAGCAATGACAACAAAAGGGAATGAGCTTCTGCCTTTCTTGGGAAGCAGCACTTTCAATGGGAGAGAGTTTTGGCAAAATAGTGATCGTACAAAGGCATCGCCTCGCTTCCATGGAAAGGCAGCTGTGCTAGATACCCATCTGTAATCAATGGAAGAAAGATACTTGGTGCTTTTCAAGCTGGAAGGGGAATTTTCATAGGTATGGTGAAATTATTTAGCGTGAATTCAGGTGCTTTACCGGCATGGGCAAAACCTTCCCCATCAAAACAGTGAGCAGAACTTTGTCCAGAAGTTACTTCAGTTTTCCGTGGTCAATGGAAGCAGCGTGAAAAGGTCACTGATATTTCTCAGCTGATATGGCTCAGTCTGAGTCACCCGGTGGAAACTGCACTACAGGATATTGTCTTAAAGTGCTCTTGTAAAGTTAATAAAAAGTTTCCTGGAATGATTTACAAATCTGAATTACACAAAGGAGTACGATGAAGGGAAGTGGGAAAAGTCAGGTTACACAAAGCACTGCAGAGCATTTGTGAAAGTAATTTTATAGCAGTCCTGAGTTAAGGATTCAGGTCCATGTGTTTCTGGAGTTTTGTACACTGATAAGCACGTATCTGACGTAATATCCAGAATTTCAGTTACTGGAACAAGTACTTTTGCTTTCTCTAAATATACATATATATAAAAGCTTTATTAAATTACACTTTCTACTAGCTGGGCTGTAGCCTCCTTTGAAAGGAGAAGAGGGTTGGCTGGAGCTGCATTCTCACCTCGAAAAGAGGTTGACCCTTCAACAATTATTTGTAGAAGTCATGGAAATGCTGAGGAGACGGCGGAGGGCTGGAAGCAAAGAACATTTGTTGCAGTCTTTAAGGAACAGGAGAATAACGATCCTAACATCTGGCATTTAACTCTGGAGCACATAGTGCCGCTAAGTTTTTACAGGAGGATGCCCAGGAAGGCGATCAGCCAGGTGCCTTCCGCAGATCTGTGATTCCTATGCCAGCTGGCTATCTCTGCTTCTTTGCAAGGCACGGGGGATCGTGGAGGCAATGTGGAGGTGTGGGTGGTTTGGAGGAAGCCCAGCGAGGGCGATGAGCAGGGGCCAGGGCCAGCCCCCAGACACCCGCAGGTGCACTTTGGCTGCTACCAGCGAGATGTCACTGGGGATGAAGGGGCTCTCTCAATTTCCTGTGGCTGAGAAGGTCACAGAAACCCTCATTACAGATCCAAGCCTTTGAAAACACACACCAGCCACTGGTCATACGTCTACAGAAGAGCTGTATGCACTTCCTTCCCTTTTCTAACCACTCGAGTCCAAATAATATTCAGATAATAGCTGTAAAATATTAACCTACAACAAGTTCTAAAAAGTACGTCCTGGTATGAAGGTAATTTCTTCAGTGTTACATACTGGTGAGAAACAATAGGTTTTAAATTAAACAGGAAAAAGACTGAAAGAATGGGGTGATACAGCTGGATATTCTCCTTTTTGTTCAGAAGCAGGCTAGCTACCCTCGGACTGTTCAGGATCCTGGCACTACTATAGAAAAGCCCTCATCTGTATGCATGAAAGTTTTTTTCATGGGTTTGTGGTGACAAATTTATATAAGTTTATCTGGAAGATTTCTAAAACTAATAGCATTTGTCGGATGAATATTATACAATTAATGTCTAGCTGAAATACCAGCACTCTACTATTAATTTTAACATAAGAATGGGAACATTAACATTATCTGAATTCTAATTACTGTGGGAAGAAGCAAAATACAAGTGGTGGGGAAAAAGCTGTTCTTTTCTGTTCCATTTTGTCCTGTGCCCACCGCCCAGGTGCTGGAACATGTTTGCTGAAGGAGACTTGTTTTAGGGCATCGGAAACCCAAAATTAAAGAGACTTTCTGAGCAAGATGTTGTCAATTCGAAAATGTGATGACATTTGGTGTATCACAGACTTAATTTGTGTTAGCCTTGCATATGTGACAGTTTATTGCTAGGAAGCCTGCTTTTCTGAAGTGGCAACGCATTGCACAAACATTGCTACTGTTGTTTTCCACTGCCATTCACACACCTTTCATTGACGGCGAATGAGGGCTGAATTGCAGACACAGTTGCTCAGTCATCCTTAGGAAGAGGAAAGAATCACATAAAACCCACTTTTCAGAAGTACATTCGTGCCCTACAAAAGTGAGTAATTCAGGCAGAATTTGGCCCTGTCCTCCGTGACTGAGCTCGGAAACCTTCTCCAGTGGTTTTTTTTGTTTGGTTTCAGTGAGCCCTTTTACAGACATCTGCACGCAGCCTCGGAAGAGATGGTCGGATGCGGAACGCTGTGCTCAGCCACAAAGGGCTGCGTAGAGCAGGAGGCTGCTGCACAGTGCTGCCCAGCATAAGGCAAGCACGCAGCTGTTGGAGGGGAAAACTCCTTTACTAGGGACTAGAAGTGCTAGAAATTACCCTCCAGTGTGCCAGAATCCAGCAGTAGCAGCGCTGCTCATTATACAATATTAATAGTGCGATTTGGAGAGGCCACTGCTGCATTTGGGCTCCAAAGTTATACAGCACCGTAAGCTACTAAACACATAAAAACGTATTACCCTTTAAGATCTTGATTGTCTTCAGTTTACTATGCCTACTCAAGAGTGTTAGGTTTTACTAGGGACAATATTACAGTACATGTGATAAAACGACCGCGTCGCAGCTGCAGCCGGAGCTGCTGGGGCTGTGCCCTGCAGGGATGTGAGCGGGGGTGCTGGGGGCTTCGCAGTTGGGTGCTGAGATTAATTAATGCGTGGGGCCCAGGACAAAAGGTGACAGTGCAGGTTCTTCAGGAGCAACGGCACCTTCCTGACAGCTGACGTACTTCTCCCTTCTTGTTGATCCTTGACGTTGCAAAGCTAATATTGCACCAGAAACCTGCTCTGAGGTGTCCACCTACAGAAGACAATTGTCTGGATTAAGAGGTATTTAAAAGATGCCACAATTATGGCATGGTGTTGGTTGATGTGTGAGTAAGAGCTGCTGCTGTGAGTGGAGCAAAGGGAAAGTCACCACCTAGAAGAAAGGGAAAGGAGGCAATTGCTTGGATGGCCCACAGCCTTGCCAGTGGCTGGCTTCCTCCCTAGGATGTCTCTCTGGGATGGAATGACACGTGCCACCTCCCCAGGAAAATCCTGCGTGTTTGGGTGCTGGAAAGAGAAAACAGCATTCAGAAACACACACAGGCAGGCTCAAAGCAGCTAGAAGCCTGGGAGAGGATTTTCAAAGGCGGGTCTGGCAGCTAGTACGGCGTGGCTGAATGATCCGAGCACTTTGACAACTCAGCTTGAGCAGGTAATGACGCAGCTTTGTCTCAGTTATTTCTGTCAGGATCTGGAAGGTGGGGGAGGTAGCCAGGCACCCTTGTATCTCACTCAGCACTTTCTCTCAAATTTACATAAATGAATCTATGCCAAACTCTTGTGAGAACAGCCTTCCCTGATAAGATCCTGGCTTACAGTGATGGACATTCCCCCAGAATCTGGTCTCACCGCATTCTGGTAACACACTGGAATCCCATGCCTTAGCCCACACTGCCTGGAGATTACAAAAGGATTTAAATTCATCCACCCTTACTGCAACAAATACTACAAAATGCAGTCCTCTTGTATGAAGATACACTTATGTAAGACCTCATTCACAAGTGTCTTATTTAAGAACACGCTTGAGCACATGCTCAGCTTCACTGACACATCCTAAAGCATGAGGGTCTCAAAAACACACCTGCGAGCTTTCCTTCCACGCCGAGGGATTTTGGAAGAACACTGTCTGATGCAACTGTGCTTTTTTAATATGCAAAATGACTTAGCAGAAAGAGCAGTTCTGCAGACAAAATCACTTTCCTTTTCAAGAGGATTCTTTCTTATATTATTTACACGATACAGTTTTTTTCAATGATGTTTAAAAGTCATTGCAGAACAAATAATTACACCATGGGAAAAAAAAAAAAAAAAGGAGACTAAATGAATTCTTCCCTTTAAGCCTCAAAAAAAGAGGGTGATTTTGGATAGACAGTCTTTAAACAAGGGAAAGTGTGAGTCCATGAGAACGTTTCAGACACTCACACTGGGGTACAATGGCAATGGCAGCTCTGTAAGCCTAGCAGGTATTTTTTTCCCTGCAGTCTCTTGAAAAGACAGACGGATTCCTTTCTGAGGGACAGCAGAGAAGCGTGTTAAGCTTTGGTTCATTCCCAGTATTCAGTGAAGAGAGTTTTTGGGAAAGATGCCCAGATACCATGGACCAAGTTCAGCTCCAGCGTAAGCAGACAGAATTCCCACTGAAATCAATGGGAGTTGCACCTGCTGACTTTGGAGTTGAATATGGCCCAATATGTGGATACTATAAAGGTTCTGTTTCCAAAGTTTCTTCTGGCTTGTTTTATGGGAATGCAGACCTGGCGCCAGGAGCGTCAGAAGACCAATAAATTCGCTATGGGAACTTCCAGGCAAATGACAACTCTCTCTCGCAGCACAAATGCAGAAGCCCACACGATGCTGAGGGACAAAATCTCAGTGTTCCCCCGGTTTGTTGGCATGAACACCACTTTTGGTTTAGAAACACTCTGAGAGAAGAAAATGGAGAGTTATTAAGGAGAATGCTTTGATTGGTTTGTCCAAGGTATTCGAACAAACGTTTTGATTACCCAGGATACTTGTTAACCTGTAGGAACAGAGGTCTGTGGTGGCTGGGGAAGGTATGTTGCACGTCTCCTGGCTATTTGGTGGCTGGTCTCAGCAGCTGCTCTGCTCCTTCTTCCCGGTTTGGGCTTCAATTTGGCTGCGGCCATCTCCGGGGGGAGTGGGAGCACAGACAGGGCTTGGGGAGTCCATCCAGAAAAAGGCAGTAGCTTGAATGTATCCACGTGGCGTTGAATACAGAGGAGTTAACAAAAGCATTATGTGAAGGAGACAGTTTGTCTCTGTTGGGGCTGTGAGCTGCTGTTAACCGGGATTTAAACAACTGCGATTCAAAGTCCTTCTCTTGAGTAATTTCTCTGTTACGGAGCCATTCTGGTCACACAGCACATGTATTCTTTGCAGGTTGTTTGTAGGCACAAAAAGAGAAAACTAAGACTGCGATAAAAGATGTAATCTCGGAGCTCTCACATTAAAAAAGAAAGAAAAGAAACCTTCAATTCTTTTTTATTTCTCAACGACAGTGAAAAACAGCACTAGATCCATATGCTGCGCTCTGACCCGACCCCAGGAGCGGACATGTTTGATGCTGGTGGTTGTGGCATGAGTCCCTCTCAGGGCCACACGACACTGCAGCTCGCCATACCCCGGCCCGGTAGGGACAGCAGTTCTCCAAACAACGTGCTGGGAAGGGCGTCCTCGCCTCGCAGCGTGGGCAGCGCGCCCGCTCCGGGCACTGATATGTGGTGTGGGGAACGAGGGCAGGGAGCGGGACAAAGGGGCAGGGCAGCCCGGCGCCGGGGAGAGGCGGCTCCACAAGGAGAGCTGAAGTTTCTCGTGTTTGGCACGGCCTGGAAGTGACTGCTTAGAAATTTCTTTCCCAAGCCCCTTGCGACTGACATCCTTCCCTCTGTCTCCTCCATCCTTAGAGCCATATTCCTTCTCTGCCATTGAACCTCCACGGGGCATCCATTTCACCGCGTGCGGTGCTCACGCAGTCGCTAGCGCGCAGAGGGTGAGCTGGGGGAAAGCTGATGTCACAGCCTACCAGGTTTGAAGGGCCTTTTAAAACCAGCCCTCAGAATGTGCTAATATTTACACATTCCCAAACCATCTGGAAATATGTTCCAACTGCTTTAAAGCACTTTTAATATTATTAAATGTACATTCAGTCTTTCAGAGATGAATATTATTTTACCCTAAAATCTAATGATAGTTTAATCACCTCAGGAAAAAAAAAAAAAGTAGGTACAACCCTGTTTTTTACCAGAGGACCAAATTCCTGTTCCAACAGGGCATCAGCAACTTCTGGAATTACTCTTCGTGCTGAGGATCAGGTTTATTCATTGTAAGGCTGTGTTTTTCCATGGTCTTCTTAAAGAAAAGACACAAGAGAACAAAAACATTTTTCTTTCTTCTTGCAAGTGCAAGAGAGTTTGATCTGACTTGAAGGAGTATTGATGCTTGCATGTCATCAAACTAATGGAAACATGAAGAAATGAAAATTTAAAAATATATATTCCACACGTCATGTACATGTAATATTTAGGTCTTTTTATTCTGCATGGGACTCTGTCAAAGATTTGGTACCAGTGAAGAGTTACAGCCCACATAAGCCACTCTTGACTTTGTTTTGGGCTCCATTTTACGTTGTGTTGGACTAGAATGAAAGCTCCTGTTCCGTGTGGAGTCAAATACAAGTACACGGAGAAACAAGCTCATTCTGAAATCTGTTTTGAAGAAACGACTGTACACCTGGGGTTAAAAAAAACCCAAACCCCAGCGGCACCCATGGTCCTCGCAATTCTCCTGCAGGTAGAAGGGATGAGCTTAAAATCCCCAGGGCCAACCTGCACCCACGTCTCTTCCTTCCCATCACAGAGGCTGCAGAATCTGTCCTCCAATGAGTTCATGGGGCACCAGGTGGGACACACGAAGCCCTCGGTGGAAGTCTGATCCCGCTCCCCTTGTGCTGGCGGAGCTCTGCCCGCTCCCTGCCGCCGCCACGCTCCCCTCCGTGCTGGTAATGGGACTCAACTGATGCACTGGGAAACATGAAAGAGGAGGCCACTGTGAGATGCTTGGTGCCAAAGCGAGATTCCCCTCGCAAAGTGGTTTCGCAGCGCACCGGCAGCCTGTTACAAAGCTGTCAGAAAGGCACAAACATCAGCATAATTTATCGGTGGCTATTTTAGGCAGGTGCATGGGAACTCTAAATATATGGCATCCAGCACTCGCTGCAGTTGCTATGGATATGATATCCCAGGCCTGTAACTAGGGTTATAAATGCTGTTGTGTGCTTATTATTGTTGTTGTTATTAAAACATGAATTTTAGAGTTATGCCTGCTCGGCTGCTGCCCCTAAATCGTCCACATAACAGCATACCTCCTTGTTTGAAGGAGGGAGCTGTGTGAGAAAGAAGCGATTAACAGTGTCCTTTCTTTGCTTTTTATTTGCTCCGGAAGGGACCAATTTTGGGCCACTGTTTGCAGTCGTATCAGGGCCGGGAGAATTGGAAATCTGTGCTGTGTGATCTGCCCATATCCTGCCCTGTGCTGCAGATCTGGAGTAGCAAATGGTGATGGAGGGACTCTACAGACACCTCGGGCACCGCAGCCACACTGCACCTGTCCCCATCCCTGCCTCCATCCCCGTCCCTGTGCAAATGGAAAGCCACATTTTCTTGCAGATGGGAACCCGTGGAGATCATTGGTGCTTGATGCAATTCACAGCAGCGCAAAAAGCGGTGAATAAGGAAATAAACAGGCAACGTGCATTTTGCATAGCGTGGAAGGGTCTCTTGTCAGACTCACGCAGTTTGTAAATGGAGGTTTGGCGAGGAAAAGGAACGATGCATGCGTCCATGTGCCGGTGCATGGCACACGCTGGGCGGAGCACAAGGAGACGTTCAACCTGAAATGGAGCCTGGAAAAGGTTGGCCAAATGGAGAGGTGGAAAAGGGAGGTAGCAAAGAGCTCGGGTGTTACAGGGTGCGGCATCTGGCCGGGAGGTCAGCCTGCCCCGAGAGCGGTGCGGAAGCCAAAATAAAGTCTAGCCTGGCCTACACTGAGTGCAAGCACCGGGGCAGGGAAAATAGTGAGGCCTCTTTCTCCCCAGTGGTGGCCCCAGAAGGCAGCGGTGAGGCTGCTCTTAAAGTTAAAATATGGCTGAGGATATTTGCCTTGGGCAGATACATGTTTTGAGAGACCGGCGTCAGCGGCCGATTTAACCGCATCGTTTCATCCCCACCGCCGCACTTCCTGAATTTTCCACTTAAGCGGAGTTTTAACAGGACACAGGTATGCTGGTGGCATTCTGCACCGCGCCCCAGAGGGCGAAATGTGTGTGCAGCCGGCGTTCCTTTCTGCCCATCTGCCTGTCTCAAGGACCGTAAACTGGCAGCTGGAAAAGGAAGCACGAAGCCCGGTACAAGCAGAGGGGAATGAGCACGGAAGCAGTGGGACACGGGCAGGGCGAGCCGGGAGAACATCACCTCTGCTGCTGAAAATGGTTGCGTAGGCTTCATGAGCAACAGCAAAGTGGAGGAAGATTGTGCCCAAATCTAGATGCACGACGCATCACGCCGCATGTATGTGATTTAAAATGGTTTTTAAAACAGCAAGAGGCCAGCAATGGCCCTGGCAGCGTGCAGCAGGGCGGCTGGAGGTGGGAAGGGGTGCCCAGTGCTGGGAGAAGGACGGCACCTGGCAAAGCGCACAGCGGGCTGGTTTCACCACATCCCAGCAGAGACTGCAAATGGTGACGACTGCGATGGGAAGTGCTCTCCTAACACACCCTTGATGTACATAGATGGACTCACAGATATTGCAGTATACAAGGGGTTTGTACATCGACCACCTCATGCAATCTGATGGCCGAAACATTTCCTTTTTGAACTTGGGATGTTTGTATCCAGACGGATTTACTCCTTTTTGATGAAATTCCAGTAAAACATTTTAATCACTTCTCCATCCAAAGAACAACCTAAGTTGTTCAGTCTGCACTTACAATCAGCGTTGTTCAGCCTGTGACAGGATGCCAGACGTGGATTCCCAGTAACCAAACACTTCTCACCATTCATACCAACATCCTTTGAGCAGGTCTGTCGATAAAACAGGTGCATGCAGTGCAGACAAGGAAATAGATTTCATCGTGATGCAACACTGCGCAGTACTATAAATGAATCTGTATTTTGCCCAGGTTGCAGCAGAAGGCACCATGCAGCAGAATGCACCATGCAGCAGAATGCACCATGCAGCAGAAGGCACCATGCAGCAGAATGCACCGTGCAGCAGAATGCACCATGCAGCAGAATGCACTGTGCAGCCACAGTGGGGCAGGTGCAGGTGTCCTGGCAGCGTCCAGCCACACCATTCGCATTGAGGAACTTCATCACACTGGCACTTCACCAGGAGGCTGCAGAGCACCACCAGCACCTCCCGTCCAACCCTGTGCTGATACCATCACTCTGGTTGCTTTGTTTTTCCTTTTAAAATAGTTTGTCAGGTTCCAGAAAGAAGCTCTGTTCCAGCACCTTTAGGATGGTCTTTTTGAGGGACTGTAAGCACAACTTTTTGTTCTCTGCACAGCATCCAGTACAGCGTGCTTGTCCATGGCTCGCCCTATTCGTCAGAGCAATGAAAGAACGGCTCTTTGACAGTAATAGAAGTTCTTTATGACAGCAGAGTGATGAATGATGGACACTCCGTTCCCACTTCGGCTCTGCCTTAACACAACAACACATTAATCTGTAAGTTACGCATTACGATGTGTGTGCATCAATGCCACAAGGCACACAGAAAGGACACTTGTTCTGTCCGTATCCAGTGCCAGCACTGGGCACAGCTGTACGCAGCAACAGCGAAACTCGCCGTTCCCTGTGTCCTGTCACCATCAGACTGCGTGCAGAGTCGGTCTCCCTCCTGTTTATCAGCCCCTCTAGGTGCTGGAAGGCTGCCGTGAGATCTCCCCGGGGCCTTCTCCTCCCTGTGCTGAATACTCCAGCTCTCAGCCCATCCCCATAGGAGAGGTGCTCCAGCCTCTGAGCATCCTCTCGACTCTCTCTGCGCCCGCTCCAGCAGCTCCACATCTCTCTCGTGCCGGGGGCCCAGGCCTGGATGTTATCCTCCAAGAAGGTGTAAAAGCGGATGGAGAAACTGCAGGAACACTAGCATTACTGATGTCAGATTTGAATCTTCCTTAACGAAACCCCCAGTCCTTCCTGCTTGGGCGCGTCCACCCGCCTGCCCGGCGGCACTGCAGGGAGCAGCGGGGTGCAGGCAGCGCCGGGTGCCAGCGGAGGGGTGGCAATGGGGAAGGGGATGCCGTGCTGCTGCCTGCTCCCCAGCGCCTACAGCCCTCCAGCCCTTGGCCCGCACTCCCACCATGTGCGCGGACGGAATGAAAGCAGCCGGTAAGCAACCGTGGTGTGAAAATGGAAGCTGGGTGCTTCTCTTTCCTCCTAACTCAGCCTCTTTCATTTTATTATTTTATTTCATTTTATTTATTTTGTTATTTATTCCATTTCATTTATTTCACCTCGTGGGATTTTATTTTATTTACTCCGTTCCATCCATTTCATTCAATCATTTCCCACCCAGTCGACCTGGGGCTCT